>NC_090745.1:47961568-48011568 GCF_036898095.1 Palaemon carinicauda | reverse complement strand
TCTCTCTTCATATCGTTTCCTGTATAGTTTTCAAATATGTTCGTCATACATTTGTACATTATCCTCTCTCTCTCTCTCTCTCTCTCTCTCTCTCTCTCTCTCTCTCTCTCTCTCTCTCTCTCTCTCTCTCTCTCTCTCTCTCTCTCTCTCTCTCGGTGTTTCCTTTCCCCTTATAGTTTTGTGAAATTTCGTTGTCCAGTCATTCGGTAATGAGAAGTCATTTTCGCTTTCGGCATCGAAAGAAAACTTTGTTTCTTCAATATACTCATCTACTGGAGGATTCAGAACTAGTGCTCTCATTATCAAACAGGTTATCATTATCAAATTCCTCAACAAGAATATCATTTATTTCATCTAAAGAAATAACCTTCCTCTTTAGACCGTTCATTACAAAAGGAACAACAAATAACCACTTATGCATGAACGCCCGAGCGCACTGATAGGAAACCAGTTTTCTAACATCAAGCTACCTTCAGAAAAATAGTTGCCAGACATCATATAAGTTTCTATTCACAGTCCCCATATGCTGAGAGTGTTGCCAAGTGGTGATCCTATACTTACTATACGAGTAAACGTAATATCACGAGACTGACGGCTTGTAAAAGGCAATTAAAGTCATGAACGGAATATACAGTTGAAGACGGTACTGAGTAGATCGTGGTGAACGGTTTATCACGTGGGTGACGCTTAACAGGTTAAAAAAACATTTTATATAGTTCGGTATTTTCTCTATCCATCCTCTCCCAGAAAACCTTCAAATGTGAATTATCGGAATGTGTGCAGATCTTGACAGTGAGATAACTAGTTAGCGACTGAGAATAAAAAAAGATAGAAAGCCCGATTGACGATGCTGATGAAGAGGATATCGTACTGTATACCGATTTTTCCCTAATTGATTTTTTCTACGTTCTGTCTAATCCAATGTACAGTACATTCTTATGTAAAGGGCGAACCCCAACATTTCTTGATGCTGCTACACTTTAATTATAGATATTTTACCACCTATTTATAATCTTTATTTATAATAACATCTTTAGTAAAAGCTCTTCAATATCACTTTCAGGAGTAAATGCGTTTATGATCGATGATGAAATGTAAAAAAAACGTTTTCCTTTTAAGAAGGCATTTTTTTAGGAAAAAAAAAACACGAAACAAAATTGCTCATATTTCATTTTTTTTTTTATTTTCTAAGGATAAATAAAACAACATTAATTGTAACATTATTATTACATAGTACCTGGTAAGATATCTTTTGCCGCAAAAGTTAACCTATAGACAGATGTTAAAATTTGTTAGCGAGTTCGTTATAATCGGCGATGGAACGTACTAAACAAAGTAATGGGTTTGGTTGTACAGTGTAGCGACATGTTTGGCTGTAGCATGATATAAAATAGTCTTTATTTAATTTAATTTTTGGTTTCAAAAGTACTATATAAAAGAATTTCAAACAATTTAGATGAAACGGAGCACAACGCACTACTACTGGATGATAGCGGTAGTCTTGCACACGAAAGCAACAAAGGTGTTCCCATGACGATGCTGTTCTGTTGATTTTTTTTTTGGAAACTTTTCAATATTTCAAATGGTACTGTTGATTTTGATGGTTTTTAATTTAAAGTTTAATGAATAAGGATTTTTCACCATAATCACAACGTAACTATAAAAATTAATTAGTACAAATATGGAATATTATACATATAGGTGTTGGACAGTTAGGCTAGCCTAGCGACAAGTTCACACAACAGATGGGCTATCCTTAACATTTTTCATCCAAAACTAGTCTTAAAATGTTTGAACAGAAATCTTTCCCTCACATTCTCCCCCCCCCCCCCTTCTCAGACATCGGGGAACCATCACCCCCTCCCAATACAATTAAGAAAATAGATTTCCTACGCTTCGCGGTGCTTGACTCGCGGATTTAGAATGCTCCTCACAGATACAGGAAATTTAATTTTTAAAAACTATCGATCGCGTAATTGAGGAATCGTGTAATTAGAACACGTGTAATTCGGGACCCTACTGTATATATATATATATATATATATATATATATATATATGTGTGTGTGTGTATGTGTATGTATGTATGTATATGTATATATGTATATGTATGTATATGTATATATTTTTTTTCTTACGAAGCTGGTTTAGTGTAGAGAAAATATCGTAGTATATTGATAAGGTTATTTATATTTATTTTGTTTTCATTTGTGCATTGAAGAGATGATACCCAGCCGTAAAATGAGCCCCTCTCATGTAGATATAAGTATTTTATGTAAATTACGTAAGATATATATATATATATATATATATATATATATATATATATATATATATATATATATATATATATATATATATATATAGAAGTTTTATTCCAGCTGTTACCAAGTTGTGGAATGATCTTCCTAATCGGATAGTTGAATTAGTAGAACTTCAAAAGTTCAAAGTTGGAGCAAATGCTTTTTTGTTGACCAGGCGGACATGAGTCTTTTTATAGTTTATGTATGACATATCTGTTTTTGGTGTTGTTAATAGTTTATATATGACATGTCTGTTTTGACTTTGTTACTTTTTTTTAGAATGATTTATTGTTAGTTTGTTCTCATTATTTATTTATTTCCTTATTTCCTTTCCTTACTGGGCTATTTTTCCCTGTTGGAGCCCCTTGGCTTATAGCATCTTGCTCTTCCAACTAGGGTTGTAGCTTGGATAGTAGTAATAATAATAATATATATATACATATACATATATACAGTATATACTGTGTATGTATGTATATATACATATGCATATATACATATATATTTTTCTTACAAAGCTGGTTTAGTGTAGAATAAATATCGTAGTTTATTAATGATGTTTTTTCATTTTTTTTATATCTTTTTCATTTATGCATTGAAAAGATGATACCCAGCTGTAAGATGAGCCCCTTTCATGTAGATGTACAGTAAGTATTTTTTGTAAATTACGTAAGACTTCCGTCGTGAATTTCATTATATTCTTTATTCAAGTGAAGATATGTAATTTACCTTTTATTTTTAAAGAATTAACCTTTTATTTCACATATGTTTGTTAAAAAGTCTTTCGTAGTGTATTTGAACTTTTTGTAAGATTCATGTGAGATAGCAACAAGGGCTTAGGTCTTATTCTTTTATATTTGATTATATATTGTCATATTTAAGAGAAGAGTTTAGTGACATGCTTTGAAATGTTCTTTTCCATGTTTTTCCGAAAATACCAGATTTCCGGGTAAGAGGATGTTATTTTTTTTTTTTTTTTTTCGGGGACAATCGGGGACAAGGGTGGGAAGTTGTCTTGCCGGTGCGTATCTGTGTATCTGATAATTGCCTGAAACACACTCTGATATGCCTTTTTAGCACTTTTACCTAATTGGAAACTTTGTTGCAAAGCACAACCCCCTACGCAAACAAGTTCGAAGCTTCTGGAATTAGTCAAAATGTCATATATAGAGGACCCGAGGTTGGGTCAGAGTCAGAAACAGACAGACATAAAGTTAGAGTTAGAATACAGCCTTACCTCTCTCCCTTAAGTACCCCAGTGTTATTCGTCAAAAGTGTTCAGTCCGTTCTAGTGTGTCCTCTCCTAAGTGAATCTGTGCGTTCTAGTGTGTCCTCTCCTAAGTGAATCTGTGCGTTCTAGTGTGTCCTCTCCTAAGTGAATCTGTGCATTCTAGTGTGTCCTCTCCTAAGTGAATCTGTGCGTTCTAGTGTGTCCTCCTAAGTGAATCTGTGCATTCTGGTGTGTCCTCTCCTAAGTGAATCTGTGCATTCTAGTGTGTCCTCTCCTAAGTGAATCTGTGCATTCTAGTGTGTCCTCTCCTAAGTGAATCTGTGCGTTCTAGTGTGTCCTCTCCTAAGTGAATCTGTGCCCCAAAGCGAATCATGTGTCACCAAAGACCAAAAGGTAATTTTGTTGCAATCATTGTATTATGGTGAGTTTGACATTGCATAACAGGTTTATTTAAACGGCCCTGTAGTGTTTTAATGTGATCTGGTTAATTATTATTCATTTAAAGTCAAACTTAAACATTGTATTATTTCAGAATTATTTCTAGCATTCGTATTATTTTCATTGTATTAATTCTTTTCTCAGATTAAGGATTATTCAGATATAATAGTTTAAGTCATGTTCTTTTATAATTTCATATCGTAACATTTTGTCTAAGTTTTTTTGAGACCTTATATTTTTTCCAGTGACTAATTCTATGTAAAATCTTTTCAAAGTGTTGTAAAATTATATAGATTATATTTATTTACGTAACGAGTGTATTATTCCAATCATCGCTATTTAAGACTAGATTTCTGCTCGATTCCTGTTAAGAAGAACAGTGAGAGATAAATAAGTGTTATTAATACTTGAAGATAATTACCGTTTAGTTTTGAGTGTGCTTAAGAGACCTTTGGATATTCACTGTATTATATATTTCTGTCTGGGAGTTATTTACAGGTATCAGGATTTATGTAATAATGTCTTAAAGCATAACAGGTTTGAAGTAAAAGCAAACAAGGTGATTTGGAGTTTGAGAGGTTAATCAACTTGCCAGTCGTAGTATATATCATATGTTTGGTTCCCAGTCACGAGCCATAGTGTAGTATATTTTATTAATGCCCAGACTTCGGGAGTCATAATCGTATTAAATATTTTGAGTGTTCAGATCCGCGATCCAGACATAATTATATATATATATATATATATATATATATATATATATATATATATATATATATATATATATATATATATATATGTGTGTGTGTGTGTGTGTGTGTGTTGATAAATATCAACGCAACATCGTGTTCAAATAGAAATAAATTTTTACCTCATACTTTGGATCGAACGCTGGCTCCTTCTAATGAAAGGCCAGGTCGATACCAACCATGCCACGAGAGGCCATAAAAGAAGTCTGAACCTAACTGCTAATCAGCTGTTCAGGATTTACCTGGCGAGATTATATATATATATATATATATATATATATATATATATATATATATATATATATATATATATATATATATATATATATATATATATATATATATATATATATATATATATATATATATATATATATATATACACATATACATACATATATATATATATATATATATATATATATATATATATATATATATATATATATATATATATATATATATATATATATATATATATATATATAAATAAAATTATTTCTGACCTCTTTGTGGCGGACAACTCTGTCTTTCATGGCGCACTTCTCGTACTCTCGTGCACAAAGGATGGCACTGACACCTGCTTGTGCGTCCTCATTCTCCTCTTCCAGGTAGCCCACAGTAAGGAGGTACCTACACACTTAACTACCCGTCTCCTGGGGCAATGGACCTAGGACGTCCATATGCACTCAATCAAACTTTAAAGGTGCTTCCGACCATGTCCTGGCCCTTGGTATCGTCATCAATGAAGAACACATCCCTTCGCATGAGCAAGAAATCTGGGAACTTGCTATTCCTAGCTCAACCACACACACCTTTACGGGGCATGTACTTTGGGCTTTCCCACGGAAGACCCATTAGTAGCACACTCTCTCTCTCTCTCTCTCTCTCTCTCTCTCTCTCTCTCTCTCTCTCTCTCTCTCTCTCTCTCTCTCTCTCTCTCTTTCTCGTCTTCAAGATCTTTCGTTTCTCTCGCGCTCCATCTGCAGGTCTACTTGAACCTAAATTCTTTCGTTGTTGCTCCTGCTTTACATCGAGTTATTACATCCGTTCTATATCGTTGGATCACTGAGCCCATGGGTAGTCTCCGGCCATGTTCAGCCCTTGGCACACGTACGTTTTGCTGGCATCCATAACGAGGTGTTCTTCAAACTCATTACTCACATGATTCCACCTCTATTCCAAGACTGGAATAACATTCCTACTTCCATGAGGGGGAGTGGTGGTGAGGGGCTGTTTGTTTCTTCATTATGATCAGAGATAAACGTAAACAAAACATTGGTTGCCTTTATCGTGCTGTTTGGCGTGTTTAGGAAACGCATGATATAAAATCGCCTTTAATATTTGTGCCTGTTTTAGTTTAGGGTCCTGTAGTACATGCATTAAGTGTTCTGTACATTAAAGGGTAGTTTGTTAACAGTACTACGTACAAGGGAAGGTTTTAAAAGTCTGAATATACATGTTAAATAAATACGTAAATATGGTGTCACTACTTTGCGGATTTTCACCTATTGCGGTCGGGTCTGGAACCTATCTACCGCGATAAACGAGGGCTCACTGTATAAGCGTTATCTTCACCATCGGTTGACTCAGCTCACAGACAGGGCTGGCGTCTTTAGTATTTTCCTTTTTTCTAGACAAGAAGAGTTGCTCGTCATGACGCCGAGCTTTTAGATGCTTAACACCATAGCGCTAGCATCAAGAAGGACGCCGAGCGTTAAGGAATGGGCTACATCACGCCAAGCGTCTAGTAGCTGGAAGTCGTGACACGTAACGCCTAGTGTCAGATCATTGGACAGCAAGCTACCATCGATGATGTAAGAGTTTGACACGTTGTTTGAACCTGAGTGCAACTTCGTCTCTTTTGTTGGATGAGCGAACGTCATAGTTCCGAGCGTCTGAATCGCGAGCGTTAGCCGAGAGTCACGTGGCGCCGAGCGTCAAGCAGTTGCATGGTGTCAAGCGTCCAGCAATTGGACTTGATGTCGAGTGTCAAGCAGTTAGACATGACGTCGAGCGTCAAGCAGTTACGTGACGTCGAACGTCAAGCAGTTGGACGTGACGCTGAGTGTCAAGCATAGTTCCGAGCGTCTAAATTGCGAACGTCATTGTTCCGAGAGTCTCGTGGTGCCGAGCGTCAAGCAGTTGCATGGCGTCTAGCGTCCAGCAGTTGGACTTGACGTCGAGTGTCAAGCAGTTAGACGTGACGCCGAGCATCAAGCAGTTGCATGGGATCAAGCATCCTGCATTTGGACTTGACGTCGGGTGTCAAGCTTGACGCCGAGCATCAAGCAGTTAGACGTGACGCCGAACATCAAGCAGTTAGACGTGACGTCGAGCATCAAGACTCGGACATCGTGCTTACACCAGTCGAGCCGAATGTCGAGATCGGGAACGTCTTAGTTCCGATCGTAATGACCGTGAGGGTCTAGCGTTGGAACATCGTTATTGCAGGCGTTATAACTGAGAAAATGCAGAGAAAAATATTAACTGGAAAGAAATTTTCACACACCAAGGTCCGCCAGTACAGACTCTTGGTGTCTGATGGAGGGCGAGAAATAAACCCCTAAAAGTAAGTAAAAGTAAGTATTGATCTTGGACCCATTGAGGCCCGAATTCAGGTCCTTAAGGAGTTGACTCCTAGGAAACAAGACGTCTTTACCTCGGTTAGAGACTTGTAGGAGGAAGGTATCGACGATCTCCTTTCCCCTACTTATCTTTTAGAAGAATTCTCATAAGAGAAGATCCTAAGATCCTTCATCCTTCGGTTGACTTAAAGAAGCTTATGAGAGTTTTTTACTGAAGAGTTTCCGAATTATTTTTATGTGCCTGCTGCTCCTCGTTCCCTGCCTTCAGAGTTTACGCTAGGGAAGGGTTGAAGGAGTCTCTGTTTACAAAGATGGTGCTGTTTCGATCATCCAAAAGAGCTTTGAGGATGATGGGAGACTGGATGCAATCCAAGAGTAACCAGGGTAATACTGTTTTTCCCTTTTCCCTCGGCTAGATTGGCCTCCAGATCTAGTGTTTGGCGAGACGGGAGAAGTTCTCAGCTTGGGAGTTCCTACCTCTACCCAAGGAGACTTTTCGAGTCTAGTAGATGCTCCGCGTCGTATGGCCATGAGAAGGACCAAAATACTCTGGTCAACGTCAGAGCTTGATCATCCTCTCAAAGGCGTCTTCAGAGCTTTCGAAGTATTCAATTTCCTTGACTGGACTCCGAGAGCCTTGGGGAAGAAGGTTTCTGCCTTGAAGGTTGTGGACACTGATAGTCTCAGCCTCATTATGTCAGGTTTGGATTAAACCTTAAGGACGGTTCCAATGAGTTAGCAGCCCTTTTCTCAGCGGGGATTTTTAAGAAAAGAGCCAAATGTGTTCTTTTCTGTCCATTGGGGTTACACCCATTTAGAAGTCAGAATTGAGGTACGCACTCCTTTTTTCTTCCTCTCTTCTTCCTATAGGGTTGGTTAAAGAGGTCTCTTCCGCTTTAGCCCAAATGGTCACACAGGATTTGGTGTCTAAAACAGCAAGGAAGGTTCTACCTATTTTTTCTCTAAACCGCACAGACAACAGTAGGAGCCAGACTAAACAACTTCTAGCAAGCCTGGGAGAGGAGAGGAGCAGACCTTTGGTCCGTACTATTATTAAAAGGAGGGATGCGAAATCTTTTTCCTAGTGAAACCTCCTTTAATAGTAACTCCGATAGTCCCCTCTGCGAGATAGAGAGAGGAGCCAAAGAGACAGGCTATGCAACATCAAATGTCTCTCTTATTGGAGAAGGAGGCTATTGACCGGTCCTGGATATAAGTGCTCTCAACGCCTTTGTTCAGAAGACAAAGTTCTCCATGGATACATCGAAATCAGTCCTAGCAACAGTAATAAAGGATGACTGGATGGTTTCATTAGACCTCCAGGATGCTTACTTCCACATCCTCATCCATCCGAACTTAAGCAATACCTGAAGGTTTCGGCCTAAGCACCGCCCCTCATATAGATAGTCCGTCTGCTAAGACCTGTCGTTCTTCTAACCATAGACCCCTTCCAAGCTCCACAACCCCTGGGAGAAGGAATGTCGAACGTTCTAACCATAGACCTCTTCCAAGCTCCCCAACCCCTGGGAGAAGGAATGTCGACCAATGAAAGGAAACGAGGCTTTAGCTCCCGAGCAGACATCCTCTCGAGCATACCTGTTGACGCTTCCCAGAACGCTCGCCTTCTTCATAGGAAAGGTGAGGTAAAAGTGTTTTCGTCATCTTCGAATGACGCAGCGCCCAGATGAGGCTGGCATCAAGCTTTCAGACTTCTGAAGAGGAAGATGGACTCAGTTTATCAGCGTCCTATCATGACACTGCAAGCTCCTGGTTGTAGTCTTTGGAGCAGTCCTGAGAGTTTTTCATTCTACCAAGGAAAGCTCTCATGCCAAACGTCCTTTAAGGACATCGGCAACTCTCAAGAAACGTCCAACTCACCCAGTTGCAGGACAGATGTCTGAGCATGGCATGGCCTCTGTTCATCCTCCTCCCCCACCGTCAGACTGGTTATCATCCTCTGGACGCTCTACACGTTCTTTAAACGGTGTAGAAAGCGAGCTTGTCGTAGACGTAACGTCTCCTGTACCACAAGAAGTTGACCCTAATTTCAATATGCTGCAAGGTATGCAACAGAAACTCTCTTTGCTCATGCAAGTTTATCAGCCTGCGGACAACAAGAATAGCATGCCTGGACCCTGAGCGTCAGGAAGCTTCACACCTGGACGCCAAGCGTCGTAAGGCTACTAGTCAAGAGGTTCTTGACGACGAACGTTTTTACAACTCCCCCGTTAAATTTCGTGTTTTCAGCCACTTTAACCCAAAGGAGTCAAGCAGCTAACGTAACGTGCAGCGTCCAGCTAAAACGTGACGCAAGCATGATGTTGAGCGACAAGCAGGACGCGACATCGAGCACCAAGCAGAACGCGATGTCAAGCGTCAAACAGCTTGTGACATGGACGTGTATGCATTTCCACAGTTCAAAATTCATTACAAAGTGATGCAAAAGTTTGTGTCACACGAAGGGACCAGATTGACTCTAGTGGCCACTTTTGGCTCTCAAGAGAGTGATTCACAGAGGTACTGGAATGGATGGTGGACACTACAAGAAGCCTTCCATTAATAGTAGATCTACTCAAACAACCCCACTTGGAAAGGTACCATCAAAATGTTCAAGCTCTTCATCTAACTGTATTCAGATTATTGGGAGACTCACAAGAGATAGAGGTTTTTCGAAGGAGGCAGCTAGGGCTATTGCAAGAGCAAGGAGGACTTCTACCATCAAGGTTTACCAAACCAAGTGGGAGGTTTTTAGAGAGTGGTGCAGAGTCAACTCTTTTTCCTCGTCCAGTACCTCCATAACTCAGATTGCTGACTTCCTGTTATATCTTCGAAGGAAATGCAATTTTTACATCCTCTACCATCAAGGGATACAAGAGTATGTTAGCAACTGTATTCAGGCACAGAAACGTGGTCCTTTCTAATGTTAAAGACCTACAGGAGCTTCTCAAATCATTTGAAACATCAAAGCAAGTCAAAGCTTGGAATCTGGATATAGTCTTGAAGTTCATTATGAGTGACAAGTTTGAGCCCTTGCATTCAGCTTCATTTATGGACCTTACGATGAAGACTCTATTTTTGGTCAGTCTGGCGACAGCTAAAAGAGTTGGTGAGATTCATGCTCTTAGTTAAAACGTTGGTTTTTCGAGATAACAAAGCTATCCGTTCATTGCAGTTAGGCTTTCTCGCCAAGAACGAACGCCCTTCTCAACCTTGGTCAAAGGCTTTTCAGATTCCGAACCTTTCTGATGTGGTTGGCGAGGAGTTGGAGAGGGTCCTGTGCCCAGTAAGAGCCCTGAAGTTCTACCTGGACTGAACGAAAAAGTTGCGAGGCAAGTCGGAAGCTCTTTGATGCTCGGTCTAGAAGCCCTCGTTACAGATGTCGAAGAATGCACTTATTCTTCATCCGGCTCTTATTATGAGAGGCTCATGCACATTGCAGTGAGACAGACCTCAAGCTTTTAAAAGTTGAAACGCATGAAGTTAGAGCTGTAGCAACTTCGGTGGCCTTCAAGCAGAATAGATCGTTGCAGAGCATTATGGACACAACCTTTTTGAGGAGTAAATCTGTGTTCGCTTCACATTATTTGAAACTTGTCCAGACTCTTTATGAGGACTGCTTCACTCTGGGACCATTTGTAGCAGCGAGTGCAGTAGTGGGGGAAGGATCCTCCACTACATTCCCATAATCCTAATACCCTTTTCTTCTTTTGTAACTCGTATTTTTATGGTTGTTCGTGGAGATTGCGCCAGTCTTCCACAATCATGGATGTTAGTCATGTGGTCAATTTGTTCCTTGAGAGCGCCCGGAACAAGGGTATTGGAGGAGGTCCTGTCACATAGAGGTCTTCAGCCCCCCTGGGTGGATCGCTGAATCTCATAAGGAAAGGGGACATAATGAAAGAATTCATTGAAGTCAGCTTCCTTATCAGGTACGAACCCTTAAGCTTGTTTATTAACTCATAAGTAAAATTCCAACAATGTTGGCTTTCTCTGACCCACCACCAAGGGTGTCAATCAGCTATATTTATATAACCACTGGGTAAGTCTGATGTTTAAAAATTATATTTTCATAATGAAATAAATTTTTGAACATACTTACCTGGTGGTTATATGAAATTAAATCCTCCCCCCCTCTTCCTCTCTAGAGACATATGGACATGGAAGATCTGAGGAATCACTGGAATGGTTCCAGGTACCTTTACTAGAGGGCACACAGGTGGTACACCTGGCTACATTATTGGCAATTGCTGCGAGTTTTGAAATCTCTGCCGGGCGTCACGGACTAAAGCGTCAGGGACTAAAGCTATATCTATATAACCACCGGGTAAGTATGTTCAAAAATATATTTTATTATGGAAAGATAATTTTTCAATATTTAGTGCACTATACTTTATTTTTGCTAATATGACATTGTTCTTTTGAATAAATAAAATGTTTAAAAGGAAGGGTGTAAATACCTTTTATTTTCACGGATAAGACAGCCTAAAATTAGAACAAATTTTACATACATACATATACCAAGACACTTCCCCCAATTTTGGCGGTAGCCGACATCAATAAATGAAACAAAACAAAAAGGGGACCTCTACTCTCTATGTTCCTCCCAGCCTGACAAGGGACTCAACTGAGTTTAGCTGGTACTGCTAGGGTGCCACAGCCCACCCTCCCCCATTACCTACCACAGATGAAGCTTCGTAATGCTGAATCCCCTACTGCTGCTACCTTCGCGGTCATCTAAGGCATCGGAGGAAGCAGCAGGGCCTACCGGAACTGTGTCACAATCGCTCGCCATTCATTCCTATTTCTAGCACGCTCTCTTGCCTCTCTCACTTCTATTCTCCTATCACCCAGAGTTTTCTTCACTCCATCCATCCACCCAAACCTTGGCCTTCCTCTTGTACTTCTCCCATCAACTCTTGCATTCATCACCTTCTTTAGCAGACAGCCATTTTCCATTCTCTCAACATGGCCAAATCACCTTAACACATTCATATCCACTCTAGCTGCTAACTCATTTCTTACACCCGTTCTCACTCTCACCACTTCATTCCTAACCCTATCTACTCGAGATACACCAGCCATACTCCTTAGACACTTCATCTCAAACACATTCAGTTTCTGTCTCTCCGTCACTTTTATTCCCCACAACTCCGATCCTGCATCACAGTTGGTGCAATCACTTTCTCATATAGAACTCTCTTTACATTCATGCCCAACCCTCTATTTGTTACTACTCCCTTAACTGCCCCCAACACTTTGCAACCTTCATTCACTCTCTGACGTACATCTGCTTCCACTCCACCATTTGCTGCAACAACAGACCCCAAGTACTTAAACTGATATACCTCCTCAAGTAACTCTCCATTCAACATGACATTCAACCATGCCCCACCTTCCCTTCTCGTACATCTCATAACCTTACTCTTACCAACATTAACTCTCAACTTCCTTCTCTCTGACGTACTTCTGCTTCCACTCTACCATTTGCTGCAACAACAGACCCCAAGTACTTAAACTGATCCACCTCCTCAAGTAACTCTCCATTCAACATGACATTCAACCATGCCCCACCTTCCCTTCTCGTACATCTCATAACCTTACTCTTACCAACATTAACTCTCAACTTCCTTCTCTCACACACCCTTCCAAATTCTGTCACTAATCGGTCAAGCTTCTCTTCTGTGTGTGCAACCAGTAGAGTATCGTCCGCAAACAACAACTGATTTACCTCCCATTCATGGTCATTCTCGTCTACCAGTTTTAATCCTCGTCCAAGCACTCGAGCATTCACCTCTCCCACCACTCCATCAACATACAAGTTAAACAACCAGAGCAACATCACACATCCCTGTCTCAGCCCCACTCTCACCGGAAACCAATCACTCACTTCATTTCCTATTCTAACGCATGCTTTACTACCTTTGTAGAAACTTTTCACTGCTTGCAACAACCTTCCACCAACTCCATATAACCTCATCACATTCCACATTGCTTCCCTATCAATTCTATCATATGCTTTCTCCAAATCCATAAACGCAACATACACCTCCTTACCTTTTGCTAAATATTTCTCGCATATCTGCCTAACTGTAAAAATCTGATTCATACAACCCCTACCTCTTCTAAAACCACCCTGTACAGTACTTCTAAGATTGCATTCTCTGTTTTATCCTTAATCCTATTAATCATTACTCTACCATACACTTTTCCAACTACACTCAACAAACTAATACCTCTTGAATTACAACACTCATGCACATCTCCCCTACCCTTATATAGTGGTACAATACATGCACAGACCCAATCTACTGGTACCATTGACAACACAAAACACACATTAAACAATCTCACCAACCATTCAAGTACAGTCACACCCCCTTCCTTCAACATCTCAGCTCTCACACCATCCATACCAGATGCTTTCCCTTCTCTCGTTTCATCTAGTGCTCTCCTCACTTCCTCTATTGTAATCTCTCTCTCATTCTCATCTTCCATAACCGGCACCTCAACACCTGCAACAGCAATGATATCTGCCTCCCTATTATCCTCTACATTCAGTAAACTTTCAAAATATTCCGCCCACCTTTTCCTTGCCTCCTCTCCTTTTAACAACCTTCCATTTCCATCTTTCACTGTCTCTTCAATTCTTGAGCCAGCCTTCCTTACTCTCTTCACTTCTTTCCAAAACTTCTTCTTATTCTTTTCATATGACTGACCCAGTCCCTGACCCCACCTCAGGTCAGCTGCCCTCTTTGCCTCACGTACCTTGCGCTTTACTTCCACCTTTTTCTCTCTATTTTTCATACTTCTCTATACTATTAATCTGCAGCCATTCTTCAAAAGCCCTCTTTTTCTCTTCCACTTTTACCTTCACTCCTTCATTCCACCATTCACTGCCCTTCCTCATGCTGCCTCCAACAACCTTCTTGCCAAACACACCACTTGCAATCCCAACAAAATTTTCTTTTACTAACTTCCACTCCTCCTCTAAATTACCAGTGTCTTTTACTCTCACTTTGTCATATGCCATTTTCAACCTTTCCTGATATTCACTTTTTACCCCCGGTTTTATTAGCTCTTCAACCCTCGCTAGCTCCTTTTTACATCCACCTACTCTATTTCCCCACTCTATTGCTACAACTAATTTTCCTTCCACCAAAAATTTATCAGACATACCGTTAGCCAGACCCCTAGACACGTGCACGTCTTTCAACCCCTAAACACGTGCACGTCTTTCAATCTTCCAAACATTCTTTTAGTTATCAACACATAATCCATTAATGCCCTTTTTACTACTCTTCCATTTGCCACTCTTACCCATGTATACTTTTTTATCTTTCTTTTTGAAAACCTAGCACTTATTACCATCTCTTGTTCAACACAAGCATCTACCAGTCTCTCACCACTCATTTTCACCTGGTACGCCATACTTCCCAATGACACCTTCTACCTCTCCAGCGCCCACTCTAGCATTCAAGTCACCCATGACAACTACATAATTCCTTCTACCCAGTCCTTCTACACACCTAGTTAATTCATTCCAGAACTCAATCCGCTCTTCTTCACTTTTCTCACTACCTGGCCCATACGCACTGACAAACGCCCAACATTCCCTACCCAACCTAACCCTTACCCACATTAACCTAGATGATATATCCTTCCATTCCACTACTTTACCTGTCATCCATCCACTCAGCAATAAAGCCACACCCTCTCTCGCTCTTTCCCTTTCAATCCCAGACACTCTACCAGACATTTCACCAAACATCACTTCCCCCTTTCCTTTCATCTTTGTCTCACACAAGGCCAATACATCCATCCTTCCATTCCTAAACACACTTCCAATCTCACATCTTTTACTCTCTATCGTACTACATCCACGCACATTCAAACACCCCAAAACTAGAGTGCTGGGAGCAGTCACTCTCCCCCCAGCTCCATCTCTTTGTTGACGTCTTGCAGGATTATATACAGGAGAGGGGGTTCCCAGCCCCCTCGTCCCGTCCCTTTTAGTCGCCTCTTACGGCACGCAGGGATAACGTTGGCGCTATTCTAATTGTTTTTATGTCCCCGCGGCCACAGGGGGCTACAAATTTTAATGCATTTAAATCATATCTTTTTTATAAGACGACTGGTGAATTTCCAAACCATCTGTGTATATACTAGCTTTTGCTCTATCATTCGAAAGCCAAAATTAATTAATGTAGGCAATTTTATATCATGCTCATCCTAAACTTGCCACCTAAAATGGAAACCAATGTTTTGTTCTCGTATGCATCTCCGACGATAACAAACAAAGGAACACATTTACACATCTGTATATAGGTTAGGTTTTGTAGCAACACATATCTTACTAAGTATTGATCATTTAAGGATTTTTTTATTACTAATATTGTTTAACTTCCCATTTCCTAAGATCTTCAAAATATGTTAAATTAATACAATTTTATACAACGTTTTTTTCTAAACATGCGGCCAGAAATGGAAACCTTTCGTTTGTTTACATTTCATCGCTGATCATAATGAACAAACAAATGTGTTTACACATCCAAATGGTAACTGATAATACTAAGAGCTTTTAGTAGATAAGTTATTACAAATATTGTTGAAAGTTTTTAAGGAAGTAATGAAGAGGCAGGAATGACTGTAAGGCAAAAAAGAAGCATATACAGTATAGAACTCATAAAAAAAGAGAGATCGGTCTGCTATAACATCGAAAAAGAGAAAAACAATGTTGGATGGAACACTATAGTGAGGTCATGAATCGGAAATATGAAGGAAATACTGTAATTTGATTGATATACCTGAAGCTAAGGAAGACCTTGATGGGCCCATGAATGAATTAATTGTTTTTTAAGTTGAAGCTATCATTAAAACTCAGGAGATGGAAAGCCCCTGGATACAAATGGATAAATGCTGAGATGTTATTGACCAAAATTGAAGTGACTCCCAGATTACTCAAGATTATTTTGAAGAATGGAAGTTAGGAGTATTGGTAAAAATGGCAAAAAAGAGAGACCTAACTGATTGTGATAATTACAGAGGCATCACACTTAAGTCAGTTGTCATGAAAGTTTATAGTATGCTTATTCTAAAGAGACTAGAGAGAAAGATTGATCAAAAGCTGAGAGATAAACAGGTAGGTTTTGGGAAAATTAGAAGTTATGACCAAATTTTTATAATTGTAATTAAACCCCACACTTTACTCAATGGCAGCATTCCTTATATATGGCTTTACTCTAACCCCCTTGACACCCCCAGCTTAGAGACGTAGCTATCCTCACGTTGTATCCCTCTACCAACCGAGACACTTGCAATTCTAATGTTTATTCATGATTATATATTAGTTATATTAGTGTCCTGTGCTATTATGGAATTCCTTTTGAATATGTAAATTTGATTAAGGCTGTCCATGAGCATAGCAAGTGGAAAGTTAATGTTAATGGAGTCTTATCAAATGAATTTCCAGTGAACAGCGGAGTACTCCAAGGGAATGTGTTGTACCTATGTTGTTTATCCTCCTCGTGGATTTTGTAATGCGTAGAACAGTCAGAGATAGTGAAGAATGATTGGACTGAATTGGTGAAAGGAATTTAGCAGACGTAGAGTATGCTGACGATGCTGTCCTTGTTGGCAGAACACCACAGGATTTGCTATGCTTGCTTACCAGAATGCATGAAATATCACATGAGGTTGGGTTGAAGATTAATAGAAGAAAGACAGAGATGATGAGAATCGAGTATGAAATGGAAGATAAAATATCATTGGAAGGAGGCAAAATTTGGAAATCAAATCACCTGAAATTACATAGGAAAACAGACTTTATATCAGTTTAGTGAGATCTGTGTTACTGTATAGACATGAGTCATGGTATGGCAATGAAACAATCTCCAATAGATTTAGTAGATTTGAGAACAAAGCCCTGAGAAGGATATTGGGAGTTGAATTGCAGGTCAGGATCAGAAATGAAACTATGAGATTACTCGAGTGCCATATATGGACGAGATCATGATGAGGGGTAGATGGAGATGGTTTGGGCATGCTCTTCGCACTCCCCAAGAGAGATTAGCTCACCAAATGTTCAATTGTGCTTCACAAGATTTGGAAGACCCAGACCTACATAGTTGAGGACTATGAAGTGCAAAGTAGGAGATGATGAGTGGAGAAGTATTGAATTTGTAAGACTGGTGTCTTGGATCAAGATAGAGACGAGTGGTGGAATCTAACCGAGGCCATTTGCATCAATAGGCGTAGGAGGAGATAATGATGATGATTTTAGTGTATTTCTTAGTTGGCATAGTGTTCAAATTATACAAAGCATTGTCTATAGTCAGACGTAACTGTCGCTCTTCCCCTCCCCTCCCGGCACTCGTACTATGATTCCTACCCACGCCACCATCCAAGACACTAGTCTTACAGGGTGTTGAATGCTCTGTTTGGTTGAATTTCATCACAAACTTTTATATAAAATCACTAAATTATCTCCATACAGTACCACAGTTTGAATAATTACCGGAAAATCTCTCAATTCATGCAAATCTTCTAATACGTTTTACAAATTTTCATACTCCTGCATTACTTTCATTTCACAGATCTTAGGAAATTCCATCAGTATTGTATCACTGGTCACATTTGTAAACCTGATAGCTGTAAACATGATGGCAGATGACAAGATTTTTATTTTATTTTATTCCTTATTTTCATAACGGTCATTTCAACAAAATATTTTCATGTCTTAGGTACAGTATTGGTGTGTCATATTGTTTTCAACTCTGAATTAAACAAATATTTTTAATTTGTAATGCCCCTTGAATTAAAATTTGGATATCAGTCATTTTTACAATGAAGCTTTAGAACTGCACTGTATATGCTCCCCAGTTGTATGAACACTCAAAGTTTAAACTTATTTTCCCTGTGAGGCTCTGTGAAACACTGTACTCCTCGCAACTGATATTTAAAACCTAGTGCTTTCCCTGTGCAGAAATGCTAACAAATTCAGTAGGGAATACAGTTTAAAACACAATAAGTACTTATCACAATCTGGAAGAGGGGCTACTACTGTATGTAACTGCAGTGAAAGAAAACTCATCAACATGCAATGGATGACGTTTCTTACCATTGACCACTAAATTTTTTCATTACTTCTCTAATGTCATATATCTTTTAAAAGGAAAGAAAATTGTAAAATTTCAAGTAATTTCTGCGGGCAAACATCAATATACTGAGTTTGTGGAGAAGCAGCAATATGAACTGCATGGAAGGTTCACAGAAATAGATATCGAGCCATCATGATGCAAGATTGAGTCATGTACTGTATTTATATTCATGAAGGAAGATCATATACCTAACTGTCCAATAGTGTACAGTATATCTAACTTACCTTCTCCCTACAACATTTTGCATGGTGGAAAGAATTACAATTGAACTTTTGGTGTATGTGTAAACCTTCATGAAAATTACTTATTTCTGATTTTGACATTCAGAAATTTCAGACGCTATATAATTATTATTTTATATATTGTATAATTACATGTAATGAGGCCTGGTGAAATTTCATATAGCAAGATAAATTAAATCAAAATACCTCACTGTTTTTAGCATTAACATTTCATAATAATTTTCTTGACATAAATCTAAAATATGGATTATGCTCTTAATTTTGTATCTGAAATGTTTGTTTGTACCTATGTAGAATCTAATTCGTACTACATTTTTCTCAACAGGAGAAGAGTGTATAGCTGCAGGGTCTGAAGAGATTTCCCAAAATCATCATATCTGCACAAAACATTTAAAATTGCCTAAAAATAGCTTACATCATGTCAATGTTAGTTGGTGTTTCTGCTGCTCTAAGGTTTGTATGTGAAGGTACAGTGATTTTCATTAACAGTGTTGTGTATCCTTTTCCCCTGTACTCAAAATGCCAATTTACATATTGAAGAACAAAAATTATAGTATGAGAAATACTTTTTATTAAATTCAAGTGGGGGTTTTCATTTTATTTTCCTGTTGAAATGCATATACTATAGATAAGTTTAATGACTGCTAATTAAGAAAAAGGCTTCAAGATCTATTTTTTATTTGTAGGGTGGATCTTTGTTGCTATGTGATCAATGCCCGGCCGCTTTTCACGCTGAGTGTATGAAAATAACAGCACCTGAGGGCAGCTATGTTTGTGAAGACTGTGAAAACGGCAAGTTTCCTGTTTATGGCGATGTTGTATGGGTAAAGCTTGGACTTTATAGGTATGGCACTTCTAGGTGTTTTGATTATGTTGCTTCATATTTATGTATAATATATATAAGTGGTGTTTATGAAAGAAATTGCTTCTTATTTGTACCTCCACTTTATTCTTTGTTATTTTAGAAATTAAAATTTCAAACTAAAGGTGATTTTATGGAATGCTGAATCATGTACAGTACATATATTAACCTTTCTTCACGGCAGATGGTGGCCAGGACAGGTGTTACATCCAAGATATATTCCAGATAACATTGAAAACTTACCCCATCAACAGGGTATGTTTTGTGTTCACTTTTTCGGATCCAATGATTATTACTGGGTTACACGAGGAAGGGCTTTCCATTACCAGGAAGGGGTACGTCATATATTCCTAGCAAGTTTTGTATAGTAAACTAAAAAAAATACATGATAAATACTGTAGATGTATATATATATATATATATATATATATATATATATATATATATATATATATATATATATATATATATATATATGCAGCTATTCCAAAGGCAGGAATTTAAAATTTTAACATTCTTAGGTCATTATGGTTTATATTTTGCTTTTCAAGTTACAGTTAATCATATTGAAAATATCTTTGAAATGTTTTGATGGATAACAACTTTAAGTCACATTGCTATACATAAAGCACAAGTTTTTTTTTTTTACTTAGTAAAAAAGAAAGTAAAATTATAATTTGTCCTTCTCATACCCTATATCCTCCTCTCTTGGAATCACAAGGTTTGAGCCACAAAGTGCTTGTTCCCTTGATTGCCTTCATGCCTGGTGGTTCGGGAATTCTACCAGTTTTTTGGTCTTCGCAATATTTATGTTGAGGTTGAAGAAATGACTGGTTTTAAACCACTGCTCTTGTTATTCTTCTGAGAGAGTATATCAGGATAGCTTTTTTTTTTTTTTTTTTTTTTTTTTTTATTGGTTTTGCACCAGGTATATTTTAGTGTTTTTATTCTTTATATTTTTCCGTTGTCTATATTATTTTCAACGTAATAGAGGATTTTGGTGTATGCATGTCCTTTGTACACTGCATACATAGGTGCCTTGGTTACCCAGATGTAAATATCCAAAATTGAATACAGTATGGAAGTTTGTTTTCTCCGTTTTGATAAGGGGGTCACTGAATTATGTTTGGTGGTTCGATTTCATAGTTAACCTTAGTCCGGCAGTTGTGTTTACCATTGTCTGTATCACTTTGCAGAAAGTAGTTGTAGCTGTTCTCCAATATCATTTTTTTTGACAGCTATTTTCCTTGAAACCTCATAGCCAGCTATTAAGCCAGATGTATTCTTCTGTGAAAACAGACCTGTGTTCTTAAGATAAGATTGGTGCAGTAGTTCTGCTTTGCTTTTGAAGATATTGATATCTTAGTACATTGAACTGTTAAGTTTCATTTTCAGACTTTTCTTTAACTTGCTGCGCTTTAGAGAAGTAGATGCCAACATCTAAAAACACAGTTGTTTCTTTTCCATCTGCAAGTTATTACAGTAAAGCCTAATTTCTAATCATCATATCTCAGATTTGAAAAGGGGAAAAATAAACTTGTAACAATGAACTTTTAACAAAGAAATAGTAATTAATAATTCTTGAGTGTATTCCATTGGTGGTAGGTTACAGTGGTAAGGTACTACCATTGATAATAATGATAATAATAATAGGTACAGTTCAGAACAGATCACATAACTTCACAACATGTGTCAACACATCTTCTTTATGACTGTACAGGTATACTGTACCTCACCTAACGTCGGTAATTGGTTCCAGGAGAGGTGACGAGCTGAAAAAAGACGTAAATCGAATTTACTAGTTTCTGAATTTAATTGTCACTAGGCTAAACCACAAATAACCATTCCCAGTTCTGTATTTTATTTATAAATGTAATTTGAATAATATATGGTTAATAAGAATCCCTGTAAGCTTACAGACATAAATTTTAGTTTGTGATTTAGTTCCGAAAAAAGTAATCTAATTTTACGAATAAATGTACATGCATACCTTGTGAATGTAGATGTTTACAGTCTAGCATGTTTACAGTACATCGCATCTCTTTATTTGTGAATGTGGTTTCCTATAACATATAGAATAAAGATTTTCTAAGGTTAAATGAATTGAGCTATAATTATTCTGTGATTGAATAAAATAAACTTAAGTTACATTTATTAATATTTACATTCAATATCTTTGTTTACATTGTGTAGCGTATGTAGATGGCTGTGGATCGTTATTTGCCAGTGCCAACAGCTGATTTGTCTTTTGCTGTTGTTTGATGTGCATTTTAATAAACTGGTTGTAAGTTTTGAACTGGGCTTCACTTTATTTTTACAAGGATTATGTGATAGCTATATCATGTGAGAATAGTTGTAATACCGTCGTGACCTTGAAATCAGCTGACACAAAACCAAAGTAAAACATTGTTAATTGCTGGTGTTAAAATACACCTTGAATTGATAATAGACAAGTACAAAAATGATTAAACGTAGTTCAGATAACATCGAAAACATAGCTAAAGCTACAGATCAGCTGACCAAATAGAATGACATATTTTTTAACCCATTGAAGTAGAAGATGGGATAGATATTATTACTGAGTTTCTGTAGATGTCAAATTACTGGACAAGAGACGATCATCACTAATTACCCCACGTTTCAAGGTTGCTGTGACAATGTACGAAAATGAGTAGTGGTCGTTGTATAAAATGTATACAATACACTTAGTTAATCTTGTATTGTATACAGTACCTATTGTGCAGTACAGAATTACAGTAATGTTGTTTATTGTAAATGTAGGCCACGTAGGCGGTGAGTCAAGTCGTCTGAACAAAATCAGCAAACACATACTATTTGAAGTGTTCGCTGAATTTGTTAATCTTTAATGTAGTGATACAGTTAAGCCTCTTTTTACGCTAGTTCTCTCTTCGCTGTTTCCCTCAAACGCTACAAAGAGAACCGCAATACCTATTAAATAATAAGTCAAATTCGCGATAAATACTCTTGCGCCGCGATGGTGTTAAATGGCCCGCGATGGTGTTAAATGGCCCGCGCATCTTTACACTGGGCGTGCTCATGCCACTTCTTTCCACCCAGCTCATCCTAGCTCTCACTGTACACTATATCCATTAACTGTCAAAAAATTAAAGCTATATTTGAAATAAACCCATTTTTGATCAAACTGGTGTTTCACTTGAATGCATCCAATAATAATGCTTGTAATATTCAAATTTTAGTATCGTATTTGTAAATAAAACCATAGCGAATCATAATCTTTTCTATTGTTTATGTTCAGTTCTGTTGCTGGCCCACTGGGCGAAGGGATTCTCCTTTCCATCAGCTCCTTCATAGTTTTCTTCTTTATTCTAGTTCTTTTATTTTCTTTTTCCTTTTTTATTCCTTGATCTATTATTTAATCTATCTTATTCCAAATTGCTAGAGAGAGAGAGAGATCCGAGTGATTAATAATGATAGCTATATATGTACCTTATGAAAATTATGATAGTTTATAACACATGGTGCTTATGTAATACTGTATCAACTACAGAACTGTATATAGATGTTTTGAATAAATTAAGAAATAGTATAAACATACTTTGCTATTTGTAAGTGCGCAGCTAGACATTAGCTTATATGATCACACCAATTTAAAATGGAACAGTGCAATATTTGATTGTTGAAATGCACCCAAAATTTAAAACTAAATTACATGAATGCTTTATCTAAGCACAATTAACTTTATGAATAATCTTAATTTTCTAGAATGCCAAAATGTTGTATCCTATAAATAGTGTCTTGTTGACGAAACCAGTTTTAGAGAGGGAGAGAGAGAGATATATGGCGTATTTGAATGCTGTGTTTTGTTCAAGTTTCTTTAAAAGAAACAATTATTACCAAGATGTTTATGTTTTCAATTTATAAAATAAGCTATATTTCTGTTCAAGAAGGTATAAAAATAAATCAATTTGTGACTTTACCAATGTTTACAATTTTAGTGTTTATCATTGAGAAAATGTAAACTTACCATCTATGCAATCTCTTGGCAGAAAATGTAAATATTCGTAGTTGAACAAAAACAAATGATTTTACAGTACTATAAAGATAAAATTCTTATTTTTGTTTTACTAAACACAACTACAGTATATGATTATACTAAGCATATTATATGTTGTTAAGTCAGTCCTTCGAAACTACTGTGTAAGTAGAAAAAAATTGTGCAATGATTTAAATACTAGCAAAACAACTGTTTTTTTTCTGTCATTGGGCCTATATGTATTTACACAATAATTATAAACTAACTATATTATGATTTTCTAACCCTTTGAAGTAGATGTGATAAATGTAATTACTGCGTCACTGTAGATGTCGGATTATTAGGCAAGGACGACCCTCAGGTATTGCGTCATGTTTCAAGATTACTGCGTACGACTTACGAAAATGCTTAGTGATTATTGCATAAAATATGTACAGTACACATAGTTAATCTTAAATTGTATTGTATGCATTTTGTACAGTAAAAATTTTCAGTAATGTTTTTTATTGTAAGTGTAACCTACGTTTGCAATGAGTCAAGTCGTCCAAACGAAAACAGAACTGAGTACAGTTGAGCTTTACTATAGTGATAGTAGTATGTTATAGTAATACACACTACACCATCAGTGAGTGTTATATAGTATTTATAGTATTACTAGATAGGAACCACTATACTGTTTGAGAAATCTAGTAAAAACCAATATTAGGCAGTACTTAGTGGGTTGATCATCCAAATGTTGGCAATGGCAGCGAGCTGTTAGGTTAGGAGTTAGTCCACCCCAGGGCAACCCATATTCTCCCCTGTCTCTGTAACCTAACCCTCACATAAAAGGAGGGCTGACTGTAGTAGTATATTACAGTAATATACACTTATAGTATCAGTGAGTGTTATACTTTATTAGTAGATGGGAACAACTACACTGTGATAGAAACCTAGTGAAAACTACAGGTGAAGAAGTAGCACAATGCAGTGAGGTTTTTTTCCACAGTTGGAGGCTATTCAACATCTCAGAGCGAAGGTTTTTGTGACCAAGTGCAAAACAACTCTGATACCTCTAAAGTCTTCAACAGTAGTGTACCAAGTAAAGTGAGCAGTCTTAACCTATTGGTATTGTAGGAGGAACGCTTCTCTACACTGTTCCGCTAGTTGCAGAATATTTTTTGTGTACCTGTGGGATTAGAAACTCCTCTGTTTTAGTTTTTAAAGGTTATCACTCAGCCTTGAGCCAGTTCTTCAGAGTAAGAGTAGTAGATCTCTTTTCCTCATGGGAATTATCACTTTTTACTTGAAGTTTTAAACAATATTTTCCTGTTTGGGAAATCAAACCTCCAGCTTGGAATGTGACCAGGGTACTTGAAAGGCTCCTTATGAACCCTTGACGAGAGCCACAAACAGATATCTCACTCTTAAGACAGTCTCTCTGTTAGCTTTAGCTTTGATCAAAAAGAGTGGAAGAAAAGCATCGGCTAATGTACTTAGTGTCACATTCCTGGCATTGGAGACAGATTTCATTTTAATATTTCCTGTATTTGTACTAAAAGCACAATACCCATTGATCAGTTATTAGGTTTGAATCCATTTCAGTATCATTGCTGAAGGAGACGTCGATAATCTTGATGACCTGCTTCTGTGTCCAGTATGGTCAGTGAGGCTCTTCATGAAACAAACGAGGTCATCTAGGCCACACCTACAGAATCTCTTCATTAGCACAGGGAGGATAAAGAAAATCTCAGGAACACCATCTCCTGTCATTTTTTGAGGTTATCAGTAGAGCCTACTGAGAACAAGGAGATGAGACATTGGCCTCAGACCCTCCTAGAGCTCTAGAAGTCAAAAGGGGTTGGTACTATGTTAGCCTTCAGAAAGAACTAATCATTACCCAAGTTTTGAAGGCTGGTGTTTGGAAGAGACATCACCTTTACAACACACTGTCTTCGGGATTTTGCCCACAAG
This sequence comes from Palaemon carinicauda, assembly GCF_036898095.1. Classification (NCBI taxonomy): domain Eukaryota; kingdom Metazoa; phylum Arthropoda; class Malacostraca; order Decapoda; family Palaemonidae; genus Palaemon; species Palaemon carinicauda. The sequence continues at coordinate 47,986,032 of NC_090745.1, read as the reverse complement.
TCCCTGGATATTTTCCCCATGTGACCTGTGGTAGCTGCACAGCAAATGATGTAGCAAGTCGCTCTCTTTTCAGCACATAGAACCATCATGTCTGGGGATCAGCAGGTGAAATGTTATGAAGTTGGAACAGACACTGATGCTGGTGAGCAGATTAATGAAGGGTAGTCAATTTACTAAATAGTAAACTTGTAAAATCCTCACACTGCTGTTGAGGGGGAGTGTGACAGATTGGGCATTCCTAATATTAGCCCTTAATGGGAACTTTGTTCCCATTGAAGATAGGTTCTCGTATGAAAAAACTGCTAGGCTGTACGCACTAGGTCACTTAACCATGGGTCACTGGATGCTAGTATCCTTTGCTCTGAACATCATGATCCCAGTAAGTCGTTTAGGTTTTATTTGATACTGCATCCACCCCACTGCATGTCTTAGGCAGAATCAGAATGAAGGCTCTGAGGACTGTGAGACTTGTATTGCTCTGAACATTATGATCCCAGTTGTTATCAAATGTAAGTTCTTTAGGTTTTACTTGATACTGCATCCACCCATCTGCAAGTCCTAGTCAGAATCAGAATGGAAGCTCTGAGCACTGTGAGACCCTTACCACCAGTGATAATGGGTGAAGGTTGCCAGAAGCAATGCAAATCATTTTGATGAGTTTCCAAGATAATCAAAATAATCAAATATATTTTAGAGATAATTGTTTTCTAAGATCACGATGCTGAAGATAGGAAAGAAAACCTGAAAAGTTGGGTATATGTAGTTTAGAAGGTTTAGCTCCAATTTTGTAAGAATTCAAAGCTGAGAATATTAAAGTCATGATAGTAGAGGAGTCTTCATATGTATGATTCCTTATATTATTAGGTTTCTATTAGATTTTTTACTGAATGAAAATTTATACAAGATAAGACCAATAGGTTAAGGATTTAGTTTTTTTGATTACCACTTCCCCATTGCTGGGTTTTGTGGTAATCAGGATGTGGATTAGATGTAAAATATCTCGGAATAAACAGTTTCAATTATGAAAGTTATATTGTTACCCCTTGGTCACATAATTTCTGTCTTCTCACTTGTGGTTTTGTGTCTATATAAAGGGTTGTGTTGTCTTTGATATTATAAGAACCAAGAGGTAGGGAGAGATCCCTGCCTAACAGGTGTGAAAGTCACCCAGTGGATAGGCATCTGGTGGTTTTAAGTCAAGTGATTCCAAGAGAGGAGCGTATAAGGTTTGAGAATGAACAAAATTAAATTTTTTTATTTTGCTGAGAATTGCTTTGATAATTTATTATCAGTAGTATTATTAATGATAATGGTTCAATAGAATTTGTAGTAGTTGATATTTTTCATTCTTGGTAGCTCCTGCTGATCTGGGAATGTCAACTGATATGCTTTATTTTATTCGTCCTCAGGACAAGGGTTCAAGGGCAGCATCAAGTAAAACACTGGAGATGCAGTTTCAGAAAGCTATTGCAGAAGCATTGGAAGCTTATCGAGAGCAAAGGAAGAGAAAAGCACAGCTTGAAGCTGTAAGATCAGGAAAAGGAAAGTTGGTAAGTGTAAACCTTATTTATTATAAACTTTTTTTTTCCAATAAAAACATGATTGGTGTATACAAATTTGCTCATTTTTAAATACCACTTGTTCCATAACTGGAATACAAACCACGCTATTTAATAGGAGTATTACTTTCGGTGTAGCTGAAATGACGAGCCATTAATTTTTAACAAGGGTTAACTACCCACACCGCTAGTTAGCGGGGGTAGGGAGGGTAGCTTGCTACCGCTCTCCCTCACACACATGTGATTGAGCTCACTTTGCTTTCGGCTCGGATGGTTAACGGACGTTGCTGTTCTTCATCCTCGCCGACAATTGGCTGCCATTAATGCTTTTTGCTTTTTCTTTTTTATTAGACTGTGTGTGAAGTGGACTTCTGCAACCATGCGCACCTGCCCTGGACTTCCCAACCGCCCCTGCCCTGGACTTCCCCACCGCCCCTGTGGAACCTTCATGTCGGCGGTCGAGACTGATCATCACGCCCTTTCTCCTCCTTGCAGAGGTCAACAGTGTGATAGTGTCAACAAGTGTAGTGAGTGTAGGGAGTGGTCTTCCTCTCAGTGGGAGAGGTTTTTGCGACGGCGGAAGAAGAAGTCCAAGCGGGATATTTCTCCTTCGTTGCTTCGAAGGGAGAAAAACCCAAGGCCTCTTCTTTCATCTCCCAAATCTCCTCCGAAGCTCCTACTCGGTCGGTCTCTTTCGAGAGATCGTCGAGTAGTAGCGTAGACCAATTTATGACCAACCCCGGGTCTCAAGAGATGAGGTTGCTTTCCCTAGCGAAGCAGCACCACATCTCCCCCCTGGGAGGCCTTGTCACTAACTTTCGTGTTTCAGATTTGGTCCTCCGTGGGGCTTACGGGTTCGCCTTCCAAGGAGGCATTGCTTGATTTCATCCGCATGGGTGTTTCTGTCAAGCAGTCGTCGTCACCGTCAGAGGTAGATCCCCGACACTAGTCGACGTTGTTGTGTCAGAGGTGTCTCATGCGACATCACCCATCTCCTCTGCCACTCCAGACTCTACGGTAGCTGCCAACTTAGTTTCCCCTGTTCCTGATCATCCTCCGATGGGGAAACTTAAGTTCTTCATCGGTCTCTCCTGCTAGTGTTTCTTCCCCCCAGGGGAGTTCACTTACAGATACAGTACTCCTTTTGGAGGACTGCTGACGGTCACCTGCGGTGAGGAGGCGCCTCTTTGGTTCAACGTCTTAATGCAGTCCCCTGCAGAGGAACCTCTAGACCGATCATCCATCACAGCACCTGGATCCAGTCTTGTGACTTCGGTCCTGGATATCTCTGCAGATCGTTCGCGATATCCTTCGGTGGATGATCGTCCTTTTAAAAGGACACGTCGACCATCCATCCAACAGACCTTCCGACCTTCCATCGCCGTTCCTGTATGAGCCTAATAAGGCTCCACCAAAGTCCGCTATTGCGTGCCATCACACTCGCCCTGCGCACCATGCGCCCACGCGACCTGACCAGCGCTCACCAGCAGCTCGTCAGTCACCAATGCTTCAGCGTACCACCCATCTTACTCGCCCTTACAAAGGGCAGCAACCTCACACGCTTGCGTGCCAACATGCGCCTACGCGCCATCAAGATCCTCAGCGATCTTCTGCGCGCCCACATGCACACACGCGCCCACGATCACCTGCGCACCCTGAGCAAACACGCGCCCAAGATCACCTGCGCACCCTGAGCAAACACGCGCCCACGATCACCTGCGCACCTTGAGCCAACACGCTCAGGGTCGCCTACGCGCCAGCCTCACGCCAACGATCTCCTGCGCGCTAGCGCTTTCCTGCACCTTTGCGCCCTGTGCACACAAGCCCACGATCTCGTACGCGGCAGCGCCCACTTGCGTGCTAGCACTCGCCTGCGCGCCAGCGCTCACCTACGCGCCAGTTACCTGCACGCCAACATTCTCCTGCTCAACAGCGCTCTCCCGCACGCCAACATGTGCGCCCCACATCACCTGCGCATCCGCCCTCTCCTGTGCGCCATCTTGCGCGCCAACTAACGCGTCAGCCAAAGCCTGCGCGCCATCACTCTCCTGCCCGCAAGTTCGTAGGTGAGGCAACAACCTTGTTGCCCTCACCTGCGCACCAGCGTTCACCAGTTTTGCGCTCACCGGCGTACCATCTTTTTCCTGCGTCCACACACAGATGCACGCCAACAATCGCCCGTGCACCCATCATGATTCCCCTGAGCGCCCGCGCGCGCGAATGTTCTCCCGCGCCAACAGTCTCCCGTGCGCGAGCACCAATATTCTCCCTGGCGCGAGCGCAAATATTCTCCCGCGCGGGCATGCGCACCAACAGGAACGTCATCCGGCAAGGTCGCCATTCCCTCAATCCCCTCCTCGCAAGCGCATACCACTGCGCATTGTGGGAGAAGGGAAACATGCAGAGGGGTTCAGGATCCCTAAGCTACATCCTAAGGCGAACCCACCAATTCCAGTAAAGCCTCCCAGGGAACCTTCTGTCCCTTTCCCTTCAGGGGGTATGCCTGACAGTGCGTCTTGTCAGCCAGCAGCCCTGGTTCAATACCTTAATCAGAGCCGTAACCTAGGCTTTCAAGTCTGTCCTGTCTGATCTGGGGCATGGAACCATGGCTTCCTCTACCCCTTTGAAGAGGAAAAGAGGAGTTCCGAATGCGGTCACTTCCCAGAGAGCGAAACTTGACTCCACTCAGACCATCGAGGCAAGTTCCTCTTATTCCTCAGACTAATTCTCCATCCCTTTCGGACGAAGATCTCCCGTCACCTAGGAAACCACGCGAAGAGAGACTTTCCCCCATCGCACCAATGGAGGAAATTTCTCTTCACGCTGAGAGTTCCTCACAGTCTGAGAGTAGAAAGGATATGCCACACTCATCGATGTTGGAGTCTTACCTCCTTCCCTGGAAGGAATCTAAAGACTCCAAAACCATTCCAAAGTCCTCCACTAGGGCTAGGATGGAGCCAGCCAACCACTCAGGGAATGTCCGCGACTCTCCCCAAGAAGAGCCTATGGGGATAGAATGAGACTTCACTGCAAGTCCCACAACAGGAGGAGACCAGCAGGAGTCAGAACATGCATTCTTCCAGGTTCTGACTCTAATGAGGGTTTTCAACGGGTTATCCGACCCAGAGATCCTCCCTCAAGAGGGCAAAGACGCAGTCTAGGAGGTACTCAAAAACCCTCTAAGACCAGTGCAGCCCTGCCCTGGTCTCAAGGGGTGAAGAGTACCAGGGACAAGATCGCCCAGCAGCTCTCCGAGATGTCCTCCTCCAACAGTTCCGGTACCACAAACAAGCTCCTCCCACCTCCTCACGTGCAGCAGAAGAGTTACTTCAAGATCCTGGAGGAGCCTAGTTCAGCTCTTCTTTTTCACCACTCGCTGGAAGAGCTAATCAGGGGAGTCCCTCTTGAGAGAGACTCCAACCGGCAGGTCTCGTTCTCGGCAGCCGAGATCCTCAACCAGGACAAGGTCACGAAGTATGCTATGCAAGCTACTTCGTGGCTTGATATCTGGTTGGGGACCTTAGGTATCCTGATACGATCTGAGGATTTCTCCAAGGAACTTACCAGGAAAGCTTTGGAAACCTTTCTTCTCTAAGGTACTCGCACAATCGAGTTTCTTGCCCTCTTAAGTCTCGAACTTGTGGGCAAATACCATCTTGAAACGTCGGGATGCAGTAGCTGAGAGATTCCACCAGAAGATCCCTAGCGTCGAGATCAATAGGCTCAGGCACTCCTCCATAGAGGGGTCTCATCTGTTCAAGCCTAAGGATGTGGAACATGCTGCTGAGAGGTGGAGGAAGTCACATCAAGACTCCCTCCTCCATAGGGCTTTAACATCTAAGCCCTATAAACCTCCAGCACCACAACCGTCCCGTCCAACCAAGACCACAACGACGACAAAAACTGCAGCGAAGACAACGGTGTCTAAGCCCTTTCTTGTCAAAGACAGGAAAAGCAAGAAGTCCTCCAGGGGAGGTAAAAATCCTAGAGGGAGCAGCCGAGGCCGCAAACGCTAGGATAGGCAGTTCCCCTGCATTTCCACCAGTGGGGGTATGCCTACAAAGTTGCGCAAACAGGTGGAAGCAACTCAGGGCCGATTCCTTGACAATCTCTGTGATCAGTCTAGGAACTCGTTCCCCGTTCATAACATCTCTACCTCCCCTGACCAGGAATCTAGTGTTATTGAACTCAATTGCTATGGGAACTGCAATGGGGCAAGCCTTTCTGGCAGAAGTCCAGACCCTGTTGAAGAAGGGCGCTCTCCAAGAGGTCCTTTTTCAGTCGACTCTTTCTTGTAAAGAAGGCGTCTGGAGGCTGGAGACCAGTCATCGACCTCTCAGCTCTGAACAAGTTTGTCAAACAAACTCCGTTCAGCATGGAGACGGCAGACATGGTCAGACTAGCAGTAAGACCGCAAAACTTCATGTGCACACTGGACGTAAAGGACACGTACTTCCAGATCCCAGTCCATTCGTCTTCAAGGAAGTACTTAAGATTCAGCCTAGATAACAGAATATACCAGCTCAAGGTGCTGTGCTTCGGTCTTTCAACAGCATCACAAGTCTTCACCAGTGTTTTCACCCTAGTGTCATCTTGGGCACACAGGATTGGCATCCGTCTCCTCCGTTATCTGGACGACTGGCTAATCCTAGCAGACTCGGTGTCAACCCTTCTTCAACACCGAGACAAACTTCTGAGACTTTGCCAGGATCTGGGGATCAGGGTAAATCTCAAGAAGTCCTCTCTGCTTCCCACTCAAAGACTGGTATACTCAGGCATGATTGTAGACACCATTCTCCACAAAGCCTTCCCATCAGACAACAGGATAGCAAGGCTGAGAAAGGATGCAAGACCTTTTCTCAGACGAGAAGAACTTCCAGCCCAATCATGGCTACGTCTCCTCGGTCACCTTTCATCGCTGCCCCGTCTAGTTCCCAATGGTTGCCTCAGGATGACATCCCTCCAGTGGCAACTCAAGTCCCAGTGGAATCAAGCTCACAACTCCCCGGACATCCAGATCCCCATGGGACCTGCGGAACTGACGGACCTCCAGTGGTGGGGGACAGATGAGAATTAACGAAAGGAAGTGGATCTACTCGTCCTCCCCTCGGTTTTGATGCTGTTTTCAGACGCTTCAAAAAAAAGGGTGGGGGCCCACGTGCTGTTCACCACACGACCTCAGGCCTATGGTCAGAGTCAGAAAAGTACCTCCACATAAATATCTAATAGATGAAGGCTGTCTTTCTGGCCCTTCAACAGTATCAGCAGTGCCTGACAAGTCACTTTGTAGTGGTGATGAGCGACAACACCACACTAGTGGCCTACATCAACAAACAAGGAGGTACTTTTTCGCAGCAACTATCCCATCTAGCAGTAGAGATACTGAGATGGGCCGAAATCCACTCGATGTCACTATCGGCACGCTTCATTCCAGGCAAAAGGAATGTGCTCGCCAACAACCTGAGCAGAGTATCTCAGATAAAGAGTACCGAGTGGTCTTTGGATCATCTAGTAGCCAACAAACTCCTGACCTTGTGGGGTTCTCCGACTGTGGACCTCTTCGCAATGGCCCTGAACTTCAGGCTCCCGCTGTACTGATCCCCAGTCCCAGACCCCAAGGCTGTCTGACAAGATGCTTTCCAACAACGGTGGAACAACATCGACGTTTACGCCTTCCCCTGTTCCGATGAGGAGGGTGCTCAACAAGACCAGAACATCGGTCAATCTTTCAATGACCTTCATAGCTTTGCTATGGCATCACGCAGAATGGTTCCTGGACCTTCTGCAACTCCTAACGGAGCCGCCAAGAGAACTCCCTCCATGACACAATCTACCCAAACAACCACACGGCAAAATCTTTCACAAAACCGTAGCTTCGCTATGACTTCACGCCTGGAGACTATCCAGCATCTCCTCTCTGAGAGAGAGGATTTTTGCGATAAGTTGCGATTAGGATGTCTGGACACCTGCGAAAATCATGAGCAGCAGTCTGCCAGGCCAAGTGGAAAGTCTTCTGTGCTTGGTGTCGTGGAAGGGGTATCTCTCTACTCGATGCCACTAATCCAGCAATAGCGGAGTTCCTCCTGTATTTGCGGTAAGGAAATGCGCCTAACAGTCTCGGCAGTGAAAGGCTATCGCTCAGCCTTAAGCCTCGCCTTCAGACTGAAAGGAATGGACATTTCTTCATCGCTAGAACTTTCTCTACTCATACCGAGTTATGAACTTACCTGCCCCCAGTCAGAAGTGAGACCTCCCCCATGGAACATGTTTTGAGTTCTCAGGTCTCTTGAGAGACCTCCCTATGAACCATTACACCAGGCAACAGATTGCCACCTGACTTGGAAGACAGTGTTCCTGCTAGCTTTGGCCACGGCCAATCGAGTCGGGGAACTTCATGATCTCTCGTATGACATCGCCCATTCAAGAGGATGGGGAGAGGTAACGTTCAGCTTCGTCCCTGAGTTTATTGCTAAGACTCAGAACCCGGGAGTAGCGGATCCTCGATTCGACTCCTTCCGGATTTCTAGTCTCCGTACTGTAACAGATGACCGAGACCATCTCTTACTATGCCCAGTAAGGAGTTTGAGGCTGTACCTCAAGTGAACAGCCGCAGCCCATCCTCGTGTGCCGGCACTATTCGTCAGCACAGGAAGGACCAAGAGGAGGGTCACCAAGAACACCATCTCAGCATGGATTCGCAGGGTCATTGACCTTGCACTGAATCCAGACCCTCCTCCGTCACGTCACCCCAGAGCACATGATGTCAGGGGCATAGCTATGTCCCTGGCCTTCAAAAGAAATTATTCAGTGATGCAGGTTCTTCAAGCTGGGGTGTGGAAACGTCAAAACACATTCACATCCCACTACCTGCGAGACGTGACCCACAGGAGACTCAATACATTTTCTATCGGTCCTGTGGTGGCTGCACAACAGCTGGTTTAAAACCTCAAGCTCCTTATTGGACAAGTAGCAGAAGGTTGAGGACATTGTTACCTGGTTTTAGTCTGCATGAATGAAAAGGTTTGACTGGCCCTTATTCTTTTTTTCATCATCCCCTCTCTAGGGAAAGCAGAATCCTGGGGTCTCTGCTTAGTTGACCTCAAACCACTGCAGGTAAACCATGCTCCCTTGTGTACCTAGTATTAAGATTAATACTGTTGCGTCCCCATACCCTGACGTGGTGGTATTAGGAAAGTCCTAGTGCACAGTTTTCCATCTAAAGAACTTTGGAACAACTTTCTTGGACGAGTCACATTTCTACATACCTTCACACACAGCTTGCGTAGGCTGGGAACCTTGCGTAGCAAGGTTTTAGCAAGGTGCAGGGGCTCCTTTTTTCTTGAGTGTTAACACTCAGATAAGGAGCCTCTGGGTAAAGCCATAAAGCCAGATTGGCTGGGTCATCCACCCTTCCTAATGGGTGAGTCACCCCTATTAAATAGTGTGGTTTGTATTCCAGTTACGGAACAAATGACAAATTCGTAGATAATTTGTATTTTTCCTAACTATACAAACCTTGGCTATTTAACCAAACTTACCCTCCAGCCCTATCCCCCTTGAAGTCCTACCTCCAAGCAAAGTGAGCTCAATCACAGGTGTGTGAGGGGGAGTGGTAGCAAGCTACCCTCCTTACCCCCGCTAATAAGCGTAGTGGGTAGTTAACCCTTGTTAAGAATTAATGGCTTGTCATTTCAGCTATGCCGAAAGTAATACCCCTATTAAATAGCTAAGGTTGTATTGTTAGGAAAAATACAAATTATATACGAATTTGTCATTTTTCACGAAAAAAGTGATGTTCACATAATTGTGTTTCTAGTCTAGTCTGTTCAAGTCAATTTATAAATGTATATCGCACATTTCTTTGGTTTTGTTTTGTCTAGCTCCTACAACATTACCTTGTTGTTAAAAATGAAAATTAGGCAAGTTTTATGTTTGCAAGTTACGTGTTTTGTTGAATTGCTTCTATATGAGAAAGTGATTGTAACAACTGTGATGTATGAATCGGAGTTGTGGGGAATGAAAGTGATGGAGAGACAGAAATTGAATGTGTTTGAGATGAAGTGTTTAAGGAGTATGGCTGGTGTATCTCGAGTAGATAGGGTTAGGAACGAAGTGGTGAGGGTGAGAACGGGTGTAAGAAATGAGTTAGCGGCTAGAGTGGATATGAATGTGTTGAGGTGGTTTGGCCATGTTGAGAGAATGGAAAATGGCTGTCTGCTAAAGAAGGTGATGAATGCAAGAGTTGATGGGAGAAGTACAAGAGGAAGGCCAAGGTTTGGGTGGATGGATGGTGTGAAGAAAGCTCTGGGTGATAGGAGGATAGATGTGAGAGAGGCAAGAGAGCGTGCTAGAAATAGGAATGAATGGCGAGCGATTGTGACGCAGTTCCGGTAGGCCCTACTGCTTCCTCCGGTGCCTTAGATGACCGCGGAGGTAGCAGCAGTAGGGGACTCAGCAGTATGAAGCTTCATCTGAGGTGGAAATGTGGGAGGTTGGGCTGTGGCACCCTAGCAGTACCAGCTGAACTCGGCTGAGTCCCTGGTTAGGCTGGAGGAACGTAGAGAGTAGAGGTCCCCTTTTTTGTTTTGTTTCTTGTTGATGTCGGCTACCCCCCAAAATTGGGGGAAGTGCCTTTGGTATATGTATGTATGTATGTTGAATTGCTTTATATGTAATACAGTAATATTTACAATTATGCATGCATTTGCTGTAAAACTGATAATTAGTTGTCTTTCAATGATTAGAAACTTTTATTAAAAGGCCATGTAGTTTTATGGTGGTTGATTTGATATTTCACTGTGAATGATAAAAAACAATGCTGTATATTAATGTACAATATATGTAAAAGGCAAGATTAAGGCTTGCTTCATGTCATATATTTCTTTCACATGGCCTTCCTCTCAAGATTTGTTTTGGTAATTCCATGTTGTTGCTCTTGCTAGTTTTAAGCCATTTGATTGGGTTCAGTGCAAGTTTGAGGTGGTTGTACGCCTTATTTATGACTTAATTTTTTCCCTCCAAACTAATGTGATGTACATAAAATAATCCTATATTTCATATAGATGATGAAACATTAGGTGCTTTACTTAGGCTGAATGTTTTCCACAAGAATTCGTTGACCATCCTATTAATTTTCTTCAAGTCAATGATCCACTGTATTCTATTTTTTTACCATACTTTTGGAGAGGATTTTGTAATTTTTCTTTTTAGTTAGGTCACTTCAGAAGCCCATGAAATCTGGGTGGTTGTAGCACTTTTAAGGCCAGTTTTCTTTTTATTGGTCGCTTGTGCCTACCTTTACATTTATAACTTTTGTTGTAGCAATATTTTAAGGTTAAATATCGATTGGAGTCTGTCTAGTAAGAAATTTAATGTTGAATATTTCATTTATGAATGTTGAAATAACAAAGTATGATACAGTACTCTTGAACTGATCTATGGTATAAAAAAAGAATTCATTCCTGTACAAATGCAAACTTTTGTCCTTTTCATAGGAGAGATAGGAGCAAAGGTGGTATACACTAGTTAAAATTTTATAACAAAGTGTAAACAGGTGGTTGGCAGTTATTACCTGGGAGCATAGAAACTACGCCCCTTTGCTTCCTCATTGAGTGACTTGTCACTTTGATAGCAGTCGTCAGTGTGGACAGATTTGCGTGGGCTGTAATTTTTCTTTTAATGACATAATTTCTTCAATGAGGATGCATATGGAAATGTTCCGGGGTTGTCAGACAGCAAGTTTAGCACCTTCCTGAGTACCAGGGAAATAGATTCTCACATTTTTTGCCCTTCCTGCAGAGGACACTCCTGCAGTCAGGCCTCCCCTTGTGCAGTGTCAGGAGTGGTCACCCTCCCAGTGGGTAGCGTATGGCAGGAGGAGCAGGCACCCCAAAAGTGGATCTTCACATAAGGGGTTATCCTCAAAATAGAAAAAGTCTCAACTTCTTCCTCTGACCCCGGTACATTGCCCTCCAACCCTTCCCCGTTGGTTACCTGTTTAGGCTGGTTAGGCAAGAGTGATGGCAATTTACCTTTAAGGCAGACGTCGGGTAGAAGAGGTTTTCCTGTTTCCTCTAGCAAAACGGTAGGGCCTCTACCCCCAGCGAGTCTTCTGCTTCTGCTTTACAGATGGATGAAGCTCTACGTTTGCTGTGACCGTACTTGGAACTTCAAGGTCCTCCTTCCAATGAGCAGTTAATAGAGTTTGGTGCTTGCTGTGAAGATTCCACAGGAGAGTGTTTCTACTGCCAGAGATTCCTTGGGCTTTTCCCCTTTGAGGGCCCAGAAGACGGAGTCCCTCTTCACAAGTCTCATGGCACATCAAGATTGCCCACTAGCGAAGTATTGTGTGAATGTTCTAGCTCTTTGGACTATGCTAGTTCTCCAGAGAATTCTTCAGAGAGACGAAGAACACCAAATTATCGAGCCTGAACGCTCTAGCTCTTTGGAGCATGCTAGTTCTCCAGAGAATTCTTTCAGAGACATGACTAACACTTAATCATCGAACGTATAAAAAGAAGAGTCCCCTCTCAGCTGAGTATGCTTGCAAGGTTGCATGTCAACCTCTGCCTGACCCCTCTTCATCTCTTACTGAAGAGTCTAGACGAGATTCGACCAGAGCCCATAACCTACAGGGGCCTTGCCTACATGTACCTCACCCATGCGCTCATCGGCTGGACGCATTTCACCAATGCGCACTTAGGTACACACAATACTTAAAGAAGAGGCACAGGATTCTAGACTTTGACTTAGTCACACATCTCATGATGATTGTGAGGAGGATCCTCTTATCATGAATCTTTCTCTTAAAAGGATGAAGTCACGATCCCCAACACTAGTCAAATTTCAATGGCGACAGCTGATAATTGCCAATCAGGGTTATCTACCTGGGTGACAAACCTCTGATAAGTCCGAAAGCGTTGGTCACCTTGGTGACGGCATCAATGACATTAGATGTCAGGATGTCTGAAAACTTTATATCGATCAATCAATCACCTTGGGGAGGTATATTTTGACGCCTTTGTTGGTTATCGAGCCTATGGGCACAATATTTAGATCCTAAAACTACTAAGACAGGTCTCCTTAGTAGTTTCAGTATCGAGACATTGTGCCTGTAAGTATTGAAGATCGACAAAGGCTTCAAAATATACCAGTTTCAGGATCTAGACAATGTGCCTATAATGCTCAATGATTTACAAAGGTGTCAAAAGGGGTCGTGTCACCCAGGTAGATAGCCTGGTTGACATTTGTGGGTTTTAGCCATTGGAATTCGACTCGGCCGACAGTCCTGCTCCGAATCCGGACATATCCTGGCCATTGTCGGACTGCATGGAGGATGCAAATTAAAGGAAACGACCAGCTTTCCACCCCTCCCCTCTCTTGGAGGGTGCACACCTCAGAGAAGGAAAAGTTATAAAGAGCCTCCCGAAGAATGAATCCAGGACTACAGCAGACCCTCGAACCCTCAGTGCTTAGGACTCTCAAACTACAAGGGACCCGAGAAGGAGTGCTGCTGCTAGTCCCCCTTGTTCCCAGTCCCCTCCCAGGAGAGAGGAGCGAGAGACTTGTTTGACTTTTGGCCCCTCCTAAGACCATCCTGGTGCGGTATCGGAGAGGAATGACCCTGATCTTGAAGGAGGCGAGTCAGATTCAACCATTTTACAGGTATTGATCTACATTTTCTGAGTGAATGGCCTTGGAAAGGCACCTTGCTTTTTTCCCAAGGGGAAGAAAGCTGGCATAGATCAGCTGTGTTGTGCACCTCTTGAGCTCCAGAGCTTGTTTGGTGCTTCCCTGATCAATCATGGTCTTAAAATCGCTAGACAAGGTCAATACGCAGGTCTCTGCAAGAAGCGATTCCTGATGTGTCGTTATATATTGGATGACTCCTCCATCTTTCTGGGGCTGAGGAAGTACTAATTCGCACAGGAGGCATCTCCTTCTCTCTTACCTTTTAATCCTTCAGTGGCCGCGCTGACCCTGTGTTTCACCGTGGACCACCACCTCACCAAATGAGGCTTCGAGCCAGGAGGGCATGCCAATGGCAACTCATCAGGCTGCCTCCTTGATTGCCGGCTGGGCAGGCACAGTCAGCCTTTTAGTCATCATGGAGGACTTGTCCAATTCTGACAAGAAGGTTCTCAAGGACATCTTGATGGAAGCCAGAGTCGTCAAGTTCTTAACTTGTCAAGCGTCCAACAAGTGGGCAAACTTAGTCCTGAAGAGGCACAGTGCCATGGCCTCCAGCTGTATAAATAAGTTGACTAATGGGAGATATTAAATCTCAGGAAGGCCTCAAAGAAGGTCTCTTCTCTGTTTCTAATAGAGGAAATTGGGGCAGATATTGAAAAGTGGAGGAAAGCCATCCAGGACTTGCTTCTGCACTTGGCAGTATCCTTCCAGTGACCAAGGCCTGCTTCCACTTCTGGTTAGGCAAGATCTTTGACTCCAGCTAAATAGGCACATAGTATTGCAGAGAAAAGTAACGCTTGCCCCACCTCTTTTATCCTCATGTAGGGAACAAACCAGCCCATTCCTATCAGACAAGGTCAAGGGCAAGTCTGACGCAGGATGAAAAGACAAGAACAACAACCCCGATAGGGTTGGGTGGCAATTCTTCCCTGCCACCACCTGTGGGAGAATGCTTGAAACCCAGATGGAGGAGGTGGTGGTATTACAGGATGGAAAGATGAACGGTAGGTGTCCTTCAATCCAGATACCTCCTCCCTTTTGTCAGCTCTCCCCCTCCTCAAATTCAACCACCAGTAATGTCATCATCCTATTGCCAGGGATCGGCGAAAGACTTATCCCTTCGGTCTATTTTAGAGAAGGGTACTCTCCAAGAGGTCATGACAACTCCCCAGGCTTCTTCAGTCTACTCTTGTAGAATATGCATCATTAGGCTGGACACAAGTTAGTTAAAGATGGAGACTGCGGCCAGTCAAATAAGCGATCAGGCCTTTGGACCTCATGATAACGATTGATCTCAAGGTCGTATGCTTCCAGATCCCAGTCCATCCTGCCTCCAGGAAGTACCTACGCTTTGTGGTGACAAGCAGAGTGTACCAGTTCAGTTCAAGGTGCTTTTTTTCACGATTTCAACAGCTCCACAAGTCTTCACTTTAATCTTTATGCTAATGTTAGCATGAGCAATTCTTTATTTTTGTCATGAACTAGGGATCGTGGTAAGTCAGAACTCCTAGTGCTAGAGTAAAGACTCATCTTCCTCGTAATTGACATCTACAAGTCCTCTGGAAAACTTTCCAATCTCAGGACAAGGTAGGATGCCTGAGCCTTCAGCTTGCTAGTGACAGAAGTTACAGGGACATCTCATCTCCTTGGAACGTCTCATTCTAAATGGTTGTCTTCACCCACGATTGCTCCAATGGGAGTTGAAAGAACATAAGTCTCAACATCTCTACCACCCTATTTTATTGGTCACAATGAGAGAAGAGTCTGAACACACCTAGATTGGTGAGTGGACAAGGCAAACCTTTTAAGGGGCTCTCCTCTTATGACTCTCCCACTAGAGCTCCAGTTATTCATGGATGGGTCAAAGGAAGGTGGCCATCAACATATCGCATCAGGACAGTGGTCCTAACAAGAGCTTCAATGCCATATCAACGTGTTGGAACTTTGAATAGCTCTTCTTGCGCTCCAAGACTTTTACCCTTTTTTTTTTTAACTTCGCTCATCAAGAACGTATGTACTGCGCAAGCTAACAGTAGCAATGTTACACTGACATTGCTAATGTTAGCAATGCTACGCTGACATTGCTAACATTAGCAATGTTACATTAAAATTAACTAATATTAGCAATGTTACGTTGACATAGACAACACTAATGGTTCTTGTTCCGCCAAGCGGTAATGTTGAGCTGCACATGTTTAAAACATTAAAATTAAAGAAATGAATGACTTACTTTTATGACCCAGACGACGAAACTTGTTGGTCACTGGGGTGTTGAGATTGTGACGTCTTAACTTCTATGAATGGCACTTGGGACACTGTAAGGCTAAGGCCCCACGAATCCGTCGCATGCGTCCAACACGGCTAAGCAGCCTCGTGCGTGTATAAGCATGAATGTCTTTTGCAGGTGTGGTCCAACCAAACAACGAGCTATGGTTACAAGACGGACAGTTCAGCACCACTAGTTATGGAGGGAGCGTGCGAGTTTTTGCTCTATGACTCATTGCTGTCGACAAAATTAGAAGTGTTTAAGAACAGTAGATGGTCCTGAAGTAGACCTACGCTCCATTTGTAATGCTAGGAGAAATAATCGCTACAAAGAGTGTGCCAAAAATATAAGGAATAAATTTGCTGATTACTTCTGTACTCCAACAGGAGAAGTTGCCTGGTAGTATGATTGATAGATCTATGTAATGTTCTCGAAACTGTTTGCTGTAATTTCCATATAGTATTCATATTTTCTAATAAATTGTATACCATTATACTAGAGTTTATGCATATCTAGTTAATTCTATGGAAAAGTCAAATGTTCTTGCTTTTACATGTATCATTATATTGTAATAAAGGGCAAATTAGATACTTACTGATATCATTATTTTCCAGTTCTGAACTAATCTCCATCCACAATTTCTGGATCACACTCTGATCTTTATGATCGCAATCTCTGGGATCCCATATTGGCTGTCGCTGGTACACCGCGGTAATTAATTCTTCCTTCATGTTGACTCAGCTCAGAGACGCACGTCAGCTGCGGCTAAAAACAAAATGTTTTGTTCCTCACGCATGTGGTCCGGTACGTCACCCACGCGCATGCGCCGTGTGGGGCCACTCGTATTTGAATTAGAACAGTTGATCGAAACGCACAAAACGCTTAGCCGTGTTGGACGAATGTGACGCGCCACGATGGATTCAGTGGGGCCTCACCCTAAACGTTGGGGTATTACATTATGTGATTTAAGGAAATTATCAACACTGGATGACGTATCAAAAAATTCCCCATGAAATTTAGCAAATGATTTTATGTATGGAATACTGCAGCCGTTACAAGTTTCCATAACTTCTATCGTAAAATACGAAAAAAAAACCTCACTTGAAATAACAAAGACCTGACTAGGACAAAGGTTTCCACGGAAAAGGATTTGTTGGAAGCGGTATGAAGAGATAAGGGGGGGTTGGGGAATATTAACCCCACCCCCTGTCCAAACTTTCCATACGTATGGGTTTGTGATTGGTTAACGGAAAAACAATGGAGTCTAGAGAGTAAACATGAATGAACTAGAATGGGAAACTTGTCCAGAGCAAGTATTTATGTGAAATCGGGGCGTGACAAGGTAATAACAAAATGTATAAAAGTAATATAGCAAGATAAAATGGAGTGTATGATAAATAGTATTTAATGGCAATATAAAATGAGGTGATTTTATAAGGTATGGGATAATAAAACAATTTTTGGGTCAAACGTACAGTGAGCTCTCGCTACTTCGCGGTTCGACCATCGCGGATTCACCACTTCGCGGGTTTTTTTCATAACCCATATATATAAACATATCGCGGATTTTCCGGAAATTTCGAAAATACCGCGATATCTGAAGACCCCAGATACGATATTTCGTTACCTGTAATTCCATTAATACTGTAATTAGTAATATCTGCTCTTACTGATTGTTCATTGCATTACATATGACATATAATTCAGTACAGAAAGAAATAAAACACGAAAAGAGAATGTGATCATACGATAATTCAGTACTGTATACAGTACGTATTAAAATTAAATCGAACATAAAACGCAAATCAGATGCAGTCATACCATATTAGAATGGTGTAAGGCTGCTGATGGCCCCAGATTGTTTACGACGACGAGGGATTTACTCCGTCTGAAATCCAACACTCTGCAATACGCAAATCTGTGCAGTTGGCTGCGATAATTGGAGGTGACGGGTTTGGCGACATGACGACTGAAGACGTCGACGAGTTTTTGGACTGCCATTCCCAGCCGCTAACTGACGCAGACCTAGAAGACCTGACGAAATCGGCCAGTGAAGAAGAGAGCGAAACACAGGAAGAGACCCAAGAAAATGTTGAAGAAACGGGCTTAACATTAGAACGGCTTGCCAAGGTCTGCAACCATATGAAGGAGGTGAAAGAAATGTTGCAAGAGTGGGACGAGGATATGGTTCGGTCTATGCAATTCTGCAACAAGGTCGATGACATCATGACTCCCTACAGGATGCTCTTAGAGCGAAAAAAGAAGCAGCGGCAGCAACTTCCGATCACAATGTTCTTCCAGCCTCGCAAAAAAGAGCCAGTTCCTCCTGCTAGTATGCCTTCGGAAGAAATTGAAGAAGTTTCCCAGGAAGAAGTTGAAGAGGTGTCCCAGGAAAAGACACCTCCATCTGAAGAGACATCAAATACTATTGGCTGCACAGTAGAAGACATCATCAGCTTTCATCATCATCATTTCTACTGTGCAGCAAATTCATCGCCATCATCATTCAAGTTTTTCTTCAACTTCTTTCGTGGTGAGTACAGTAACAATCTTTATTTTTTACTTTAATATTCTAACATTTTATTATTTGTGCCTGTTTTAGTTTAGTATGCATTAAGTTAAAGGGAAGGGTCTGAAGAGTATACATGTTGTAACCTATCATATTTTTTTTGTTTAAAATTTACATTTACGTACGTAAAACAATCTCTCTCTCTCTCTCTCTCTCTCTCTCTCTCTCTCTCTCTCTCTCTCTCTCTCTCTCTCTCTCTCTCTCTCTCTCTCTCTCTCTCTCTCTCTCTCTCTCTCTCTCTCTCGTAAATTGTTTTCCTGCTTTGCTACGTACAGTATGTACTGTATGATTTTATATAGATACAGTAAATAATATTTGTAATAACATATTTTCTAAAAGCTTTTACTGTAATATCATTATTTATCACTTTCATCATGCGCGTTAAATGCCTTCTTTGTTTACTTTATGACGCCGTCGTTTCAGGCGGCGTCATAAAGAAAAACATTTCATTTGGAAGTCCTAAGAAAATTGAAGTAAAACATTGGTAATAACAAAATCAACATACTATACTGAATAATCAATATATCGATGCAAAAACTAACCTATACACAGATGTGTAAATGCGTTTGTTTCTTCATTATGATCAGAGATAAACGTAAACAAAACATTAGTTGCCATTTTTTATCGTGCTTTTTGGCGTGTTTAGGAAACGCATGATATAAAATCGCCTTTAATATTTGTGCCTGTTTTAGTTTAGGGTACTGTAGTACAGTACATGCATTAAGTGTTCTGTACATTAAAGGGTAGTTTGTTAACAGTACTACGTACAAGGGAAGGTTTTAAAAGTCTGAATATACATGTTAAATAAATAGGTAAATATGGTGTCACTACTTCGCAGATTTTCACCTATTGCGGTCGGGTCTGGAACCTATCTACCGCGATAAACGAGGGCTCACTGTAATATTTATACGAGGGTATTACATAAAAGGAATGGTATAGTTGTACTGGATCAAGTCAAATACTTGAATAAACCGGGTAAAGTCGAATAGTTAATGCGGCGGGTAGAGAAGAAGAAATCCTATTGGTGGAGGCGGAGTTTATGCGCAGGTGCCAGGAGTTTATGCACAGAAGGTCGAAACCTGCCACATACAAACGAGCGAACGAGAGCGACTACAACCGACCCGTAGAATGTCAAAAAATGAAAGAAAACCACTGCTAATGTTAGCATGTTACGCTAACATTGCTAATGTTAGATTTCACAGCTCAATATTACCGTATTTTTTCATCGGTTTATTATAAGCCCGAGAACGTAATGTATAGAGAAGAAAAGCCTACTTTCACCATTATATACCGTTTCTCCAGTATGTTTTTCCAACCCAAAACCCCAAGTTCCCACTGGGGGTCCCCCATTATTGTTGGATATAGATATATATACAGTATATATTTCTGAAACTTTTCATTTGTGACGGGAACGAGGGTCATTTTCGAAGAGAGTGGAATTTTTTCCTATAGAAAAAAGTAGTTTATTTTCCCTAGGTTACATTGCCTTGTAATACAGTACAATGATACCAAATTATGCACTGTACATATTGTACTTACACGTACAGTGTATGCATTTATAAAAAAATACCTACTGTAATGATGTAATAATATCTCTCTCTCTCTCTCTCTCTCTCTCTCTCTCTCTCTCTCTCTCTCTCTCTCTCTCTCTCTCTCTCTCTCTCTCTCTCTCTCTTTTTTTTAACTTGAAATCCTATATCATACTCACTTAGTCACAGTATATAGTTTTATCTTTATGTAAAATAATATGTTCCGGTAATTTTATTTTTATTTATAATACAGTACTGTACTGTGATCGGGCTATATTGTGTGAAGTTGATAGACTAGCCTAGTTGTCCTAAACCTAGAATTTTCTATACCTACGTTGGTATATATGAAAAAAATTTTGCAAACAAGTTTTAAAAAAGGAAAAATTAACTTGAAATTAAAAACCATCAAAATTCACCATGCCATTCAAATTATTAAAAAGTGTTTAAAAATTTATCAAGACAGCATTGTCATAGGGATCATATTCGTTGCTTTCTTTGGCACAACAGTATTTGTACTGTCATCGTCCTCCGTTCCGTCAAAATTGGTTGAATTGCTTTTGCTGTATACTTAAAAGTCCAAAATAAATTATATTTCGCAGATACGGACCTTACTACCTCGAGGGGTTTACATCGTCTCTATAGATCTTACTGACGCTTATTGGCATCTTCCGATAGGTCAACGCTTCTCCCCCTACACTGATTTCAGGCTAGAGAGATAGGCTTATATATTCAAAGATATGCCATTTGAGCTCCCTCAGCATGGGAATGCACAGAAGCAACATATCACATGGCAAGATTCCTCCAATATCTAGGATTCCAAATAAACTTCCAGAAGTCAAGGCTGAACCAGGATCAAGGGTTCCTGTGGTTAGGGATTCGTTGGAATCTAACGACTCATGCCCTCTCTATTCCTGCCGCCAAGAGGAAGGAAATAGCCCGGTGAGTTCAGTCTTTCATCTACTTGAGAAAGACCACCAGACATTGTCAGGAAATTGTTCTGGGCTCATATCAGTACGTTTCTGTAACGAACCCTGTCCTCAGGGTCAGACTCAAAGATACAAGCAAGGTTTAGAAGAAAGGAGCTTCCACAGCTCCCCGCAATTATCAGAAGACGACCCCGGGGTTGCTTCGACGGCAACTCCGTCAGTGGTCACATCCCAGGAGTCTTTCCAAAATGGTTTCATTGCACTTTCCTTCTACAGTGTTTCTACCAAAGGACGCCTCACTGGACGGTTGGGAGGCATCATGTCCTCTCAAGAATGTACAGGGTAGTTGGTCCCAGAGTTTCAAGCACCTCCACTTCAATATTCTGGAGACCATGGCAGTCTTCTTATCCCTGCAAAGTCTACATGTACAAAACAACATTCATTTCCGTCTTTTATTAGACAGCAGACTAATAGTTCATTGCATTGACGGGCAAGGGTCAAGATCTCCCCAATTAAACCATGTACTGATTGCCATTTTTTCATTAGCCTAGAGGAAGAGGTGATCTCTGTCTGCATCTCACCTCAGGGAATCCTGAATGGGATGGCAGACTCTATCTCGAACACATCCACTAGAGACAGAATGGTCTTTAGATGAATCATTCCCTGTCAAGGAAGGGGTAGTCCGAGGTCTTCAAGTGGACCTGTTTGCAACGAGTTTCAACGAGACACTTCCCAATTATGTGGTACCATATGTAGATCTAAAGGTGATAGGTATGGATGTGTTATTCATGAATTGGAATCATTGGGAGAAGATTAACGTATTTCTACCTTTCAATCTTCTCTTGAAGGTGTTAGACAAATTTTGATTGTTCAGGTGGACAGCAGTCCTGGTTGCTCCTCTTTGGCCAATGAGCAACTGGTATCCTTTGGTGCTATGATGAACTCCAGGCTGGTACCTCTACCCAGCCCGAACCTGTCTCAAGAAGTACAGAGGAAAACTGTCTTAGGTTCATCTTGATAACGGAATGCCCTTCATCTCATGATTTTTTTGCATTAGGCCTGGGAGAGAGGATTTCAAATTCAATGGGACAAATTGGTATTTGTGGAAAATTATAGAACTTCCACTACTTTGAATCGGTATGAATCTTAGTGGAAGAATTGGGTTTGATACGTGGAATATAAAAGTCCTTCTAAATCTATGGAATTTTGGGGGGGGGGGGGGGGCTTTCTGATCGACTTACCTGTCCCAGATTTGGCATCCTCCACAATTGCCTCATGCAAGTCGGCCCTAGCTGGACCCATTTTATATGCTTTTGACATAGATTTAACTCTGTCCTCTTCACCATGATTTCGAAAGTTTGTGCCATCCCTTGTGTGTGTGTGTGTATATATATATATATATATATATATATTATATATATATATATATATATATATATATATATATATATATACATACACACACCTACCGTATTTCCCGTGTCATGAGACGTTACAAGACGTAAGATGCACCCTATACAGTATCTAGCTTTGTAATTTTTGGAAAAAATTAATTGACGAGCAGCAATTCTTAGTCGGTGAATTCTAGTGCGAGCTTTCGTCTGGCACAGTAAATTTTCATATTTTCGT
Source organism: Palaemon carinicauda (assembly GCF_036898095.1). Taxonomy (NCBI): domain Eukaryota; kingdom Metazoa; phylum Arthropoda; class Malacostraca; order Decapoda; family Palaemonidae; genus Palaemon; species Palaemon carinicauda. The sequence continues at coordinate 47,963,863 of NC_090745.1, read as the reverse complement.
TTAATGAAATATATTAGGTAAATATTAATTAGTTGTACTGTACACCTGTTATCGCAATTTTATCTCATAAGCTATGTAAGAAACCACAAAACCAGAAGTAGTTGCTATCATCGTAACAATGTTTTCAAGTGTTTGTTTACAGGAAAGCAGTAGTGCCAAATGCTCTTGACCAATTTTCAATAGAGAAGTAAATTTCAGTAATATTTCCCAAATTCCTCATGTACATATTTCATACAAAAATTAATATTGATGAAATAAAGAATTTTTTATAAATTTCACTTGGTGGAATATTTTTTCCTGTTGTTTTTGTGACTCTAGGTCTAGTTAAGTTACAGCTAACTTGGTAACACTATACTCAACTTGTGAGAGGCTCTCTTTAAATTTTCTGTTCAGCAACAACTATCTATATAATTTCAGAACATATGAAACAAAGTAAATACATGAAACAAAGTAAATACCAAAATATTGCTTTATTTCAAAATGACAAAATATTTGAAAATAGATAAATACTGCATAAACATGCAATACATCCTAGCATCGGCTGCTTGGATACCATTAGGTGCCTTGTTTGGCTTGTATGTAGATGGAGAGTAATCAGCTGTCCACCAAAACAAAAATATCTTGTTGCCTTCATTAATTAAAGAAAGTGCATTAAATATGAATGATAATTGTAGTCTTATATTTTATTTCTGATGCCTGTGAGTATTTTTATGTCATTACTAAGGTGTATGAGGGTTGCCATACTCCCCTATACAACTGTATCCTGGTGTTAAGATGCAGGGGGATTTCTGGGGAAATTTTTTAGGGAAAAAAGTGCTTCTTATGACATGGGAAATACAGGATATACAGTATATATATATATATATATATATATATATATATATACTATATATATATATATATATATATATATATATATATATATATATATATATATATATATATATATACATATATATATATATATATATATATATATATATATATATATATATATGTATATATATATACTGTTCAGTATATATATATATATATATATATATATATATATATATATATATATATATATATATATATATATGTATATATATATATATATATATATATATATATATATATATATATATATGTATATATATATATATATATATATATGTATATATGTATATATATATATATATATATATATATATATATATATATATATATATATATATATATATATATATATATATACACATATATATATATATATATATATACATACATATATATATATTTATATACACGGTAGGGTCCCGAATTATATGAGAATTTGGTCGATCAATGACCTCGTATAAATGGAAAATCGCATATTTGAAAACGCACAACTAATAGAAATAATTCCATTGGGGCCATGGCAACCAGCAACTTCCCTATTCAAACGTGTTTACTACCCATTTCCAATACTTTCTATGTACTATGCTGCATTTTTTTATAATATCAAATTGTTCTTGTAAATAAATCAAACATTTCATATACTTTAAAGTTATAACTTGAAAAATGCATAAAATTACAACCAGGATGGGTGTAAACACCACATATTTCCCGTTATAACACGAACCAAAATATACAAATTTTAATGTTTGTCATATCTATTGTATAAGACAACTGGTGAATAGCAAAACCATCACTCTATAGACTAGCTTTTGTTGTATCTTTGATTATCCAGAATTATTAAGATAAAGGTTACTTTATATCATGTGTTTCCTAAACACGTCAAAAAGCACAATAAAAAACGACAACCAATGTTTTGTTTACGTTTATCTCTGATCATAACGAAGAAACAGACGCATTTACACATCTGTGTATAGGTTAGTTTTTGCATCGACAGCAATCTTACCAAGTATTGATTATATGTTGATTTTGTTATTACCAATGTTCTACTTAATTTTTCTTAGAACTTCCAAATAAATGGAATGAATGCCATTTATATAATTTTTTTTCTTTATGACGCCGCCTGAAATGGAAACCTTCCATTCGTTTACTGTACGCTCCATCTTCGATCATAATAAACAAATGAAGGCATTAAACACGCATGATCAAAGTGATAAATAATGATATTTAAAGCTTTTAGTAAATATGTTATTACAAATATTATTTACTGTATCTATATAAATTCCTACATACATAGCAAAGCAGGAAAACTATTTTTTTCTTTTTGCGTTTAATCAACAATAACAAACTGCTGCTAATGACAGAATGATAATTTACGATAATTCTAAACTGTTACTAAAGATGATTGTCCATTCCATA
>NC_090745.1:47889068-47956568 GCF_036898095.1 Palaemon carinicauda | reverse complement strand
TTTCTGCCTCGACATCCGAAGTGTTGCTCCAACATACAAAGTAAACATTACGCCATTGAGCGTCGAGTGCTCAGTTCTCTGTTCTTGTGTGTATCGTGTGGTTGTCCTCTGTTTGGTCTTATTAACAGTGCTTATTATCTTCCTTTTCTCATTTCCTTTTTGTATTTTACCTATAATCATGGTGCCTAAGAAGCTAAGTTTCAGTACAGGAAGAAGGCAATTCTTTCATTAGAATTGAAGCAAGAAATTATAGAAAAACATGAGAGCAGTGTGCATGTGAGTGATACTGTATGGCTAAACAATATGGCCAGAATAGGCCTATGATCTCGAGGATCATCAAGCTGAAGGCAGCCATTAAAGCAAATAACCATCGAAGGGGATCACCATTATTACAAGACATCATAGCAATACCCTGGAAGAGATAGAACGCCTTTTGTTGATAGGGATAAAGGACAAAGAGATTGTTGGCAACGATCATTTGTGAGAAGGGCCAGCGTGATGAACAGAAAGAAAGAAAAAAGTGAAGTAAAGAAAACCAAGATAGCATTAACAAGCTCTTTTAAATAAGACTTCTCTCTTTTTCTGTTTCTCTCTAAACATAGCATTAACATGTTCTTTAAATAAAATCTCTCTCTCTCTCTCTCTCTCTCTCTCTCTCTCTCTCGTTCTTCTTCGCTGTTATAGTGTTAGATACGTCATATTTTTTTTTCCGAGAGAGAGAGAAAGAGATTAAACAAAAATGTGTTTAGAGTACATATGATTTTTAACAGCGTCAACGTTGAAAAACTATTAAATGTAACTAAGAAAGTAATAACAGCTAATCTGAATTCCTTTATTAACTAAAACAAATATTGATACAAACACACTCGTGTGCGTATGCACAAACACACACAGATGCAAGAATTGCTACGCAGTAAGAGAGACGGGAGACGGTCGGGGAGGAGGTAGAGATGGTGACTGCGATAACATAGCGTAACTCGTCACTGAAAGTGATGAAAATAAAAAATCAAAAGAAAAAAAATGTAAAAAATATGAAATATATATATAAAAAAAGAAAAATAAATAAGCTAAGTTAGATTTAGAATTTCCGTTGTGTAAGTTACGGTATGTTATCGCAGTCACCATCTCTACCTCCTCGCCGATCGTGTCTCCTCGTGCGTGTGTGTGTGTTTGCGCATACGCACACGAGTGTGTTTGTATCAATATTTGTTTTAGTTAATAAAGGAATTCAGATTCGCTGATATTACTTTCTTAGTTACATTTAACTGTCTTTCAACTCGTTAACGTTGTTAAAAATCATATGTACACAACACATTTTTGTTTAATCTCTCTCTCTCTCTCTCTCTCTCTCTCTCTCTTCTCTCTCTCTCTCTCTCTCTCTCTCTCTCTCTCTCTCTCACAGAAAAAATTAATAGACGTCTCTAACACTAACAGTGAAGAAGAACAACAAGAGAGAGAGAGAGAGAGAGTATTTGTTTAAAGAACATGTTAACACCATGTCTACCTTCTCGCCGATCGTCCGTCTCCTCCTGGCGTAGCAAATCCTACACCTGCGTTGGCCTGTCTCTAAGGTAAAGTGGCAATGAAACACATTTTTTATTTATTCTTTATAATTATCTTTTTTACATGCTTCTTTCATATTATGCAGTTATGTTATTGTTATGTGTACTTATGTGTAGCCATTTATTCAGGATTTATTATGGGTTTTTAGGCTGAGGAACGAATTAAATGAATTACCATGTATTCTTATGGGAAAATTCGTTTCTACTTCCGAACATTTTCTACATCCGAAGTTGGTTGTGGAACGAATTAAATTCGTATGTAGAGGTACCACTGTACATTGGTAGGCCTAGGTATGGTGCCTCATGATAAAAATAACCAAACAATATTTACCTTACATTTTATTAACATAATTCGATAATAAATAGCCTATTTGAGGAAAAATTCCAAATCAACAATGAAATTAACTTTTAACTATGAGATTCCAGCTGACGAAGTTTAAATAGTTTTGGTTACCTTCTGAGCAACCTTTTATCTTTAACCTTTCGATAATTTTAATGATGGTCTATTAAAACATTATTTTTGTTTAGTACAGTTTATATAAAAGCTTTATTTTTCCCTGCGAGTGTTCAAAGTTTTCACACAAGCTGGGTTTGTTTGTTTTTGTATAGTTTACAGTATATAAAAAAAAACTCTCTCTCTCTCTCTCTCTCTCTCTCTCTCTCTCTCTCTCTCTCTCTCTCTCTCTCTCTCTCTCTCTCTCTCTCTCTCTCTCATAAATAAAATCTTAGTTCACTTTTGGCAACCTGAGTTTAAGAATGAAATTAACATGACTATAATGTTAGTTGTGGTGAGCAATCTCTCGCTTCAAGTGGTACAAGAAACAAACTAAAACATGCCATTCGATTGTAACAGCTGATTTCTCTCTCTCTCTCTCTCTCTCTCTCTCTCTCTCTCTCTCTCTCTCTCTCTCTCTCTCTCCAGAACAAAAAACAGCTGATTTGTTTGTATTTCAATTACGACAAATTCTGTCAGTGGGAGAGAAAGTGTTAGAGCAGAAAGTCCCGTGGGAGTCAAAGATCACGGAAAGGAAAAGTTAAGGAAATAAGTTAATAGAATATAGTAATAGCTAAATGAGAGAGCTAATAAATGAAAGAAGGAAAGAATAAAAACCTGTTATAGAAAAACCGAAAAACTAAAGCAGTAGGATTAGAATGTGAATGAGTGCGTGTTGGGTGAGAGGGAGGGTGGGTGATCTAAGGTACCCAGTGGAGAGGGTGGGAGGAAGGTTGCAGGTGTTAAAAGGGTAATGATTTATGAGACATGAGCAAAATAGGGGAATGAGGGCAAAAATGGCTGCTAGAAGAGGTAGAACTGTTCATGAAAAGGATTTGGTAAGGAAAATTACAAGGAAAACATAAGGAAAAGAATTAGGAAAACATGAAAGGGAAAAGGAACGTAAGGCAGAAGGTAGTAAGGTGAGATAAAGAGAAGGGAACGAATAGTTGGGGAATGTGTGGAGCAGAGCACAAAGAAAAAAAAATCGTCTGACGAAGAATTATGAAGCAGAGGAGTAGATTACATGACGAGTCAACGAGAGCGAGCGGGAAGGAGGGGAGGCAGGAGGGGAAGGGGAGAGGCGGGAGGGGAAGGGGAGAGGCGACAGGGCAGACGAAGTTTGATTGTAATCTTAGGCTAATATAGAAATTTTAGCGCAGATAAAGTATACAGTAGTTGGAAATATCGAATAAAATGGATGGGAAAAGGAAAAAGGGAATGAGAGGAATACTGGAATGAAAATGATAGATGAAATTTGCTATAGAAAGAATAAAGTAACAAGAACGCGAAAATTGAAGGATATAAAAGTTTGAGAGACTTGGGTTACGTTAGTGAGTGTTGGGAAGGCAAGGAAAGTTTTTCTTTTACTCGATAAATTTGTCTACACAAAATCTTACGTTAAAGTGAAAGTATTAGTGCAGATATAGGGGGGAAATATCAAGTAAAAGTGATGGGAAAAGGAATAAGGATATACAGTAAAAGGAAATGAATGTAATGAAAATAAAATGATTCATAAAATTTAAAATTTGTTATATAAAGAATAAAGTAACGAACGCAAAAATTTAAGGAAATGAAAGGGTGAGAGACTTTAGTTATGTTAGTGAGTGTTGGGAAGGCTTAGAAAGTGTTGCTTTTACTTGATAAATTCGTCTATAGAGAATCTTACGTTAATATTAATGCAGTTAAAGTATAGTGGAAAATATTGAATGAAAGGAGGAAGAAGTTAAGGGAAAGAGAGAGAGGAGAATATATCAAGTTGTAAACATTAAACCTCACAAGTTGTTTTATTTTTATACTTTCTTAAACAGAAATACAGTTTATTTTATAAACATAACATTAATGTCTTGGTAATAATTGTTTCTTTTAGGAAATATGAAATATCCTACAGAAGCATACATAATGATAACAGAGTTATTTGATCCGAACACAGGTTACAGACGGCGGACCACGCAGGTTTGATCAGCTGATTTGGAAAGTAAACGTAAACAATGCTTTTATTTACAAATACGATACTAAAATGTGCATATTACTTGCTTTATTATTGGATGCAGTTAGGTGACATACCAGTGTAATTAAAATCCAATTTATTTCAAATATAGCTGTAATGTTTTACCACAGTAAATAGATATGCAGTGTACAGCGAGAACTTGGACGAGCTGGGTGGAGAGAAGTAAGCGGTGCGAAGCATGCCCAGTGTAAAGGAGCTCATGCTATTTGAATTCATTGCGACGCGAGAGTTTTTATCTCGAAAATTTGATTCTCTGTTTAATAGATACTGTGGCTCTGTGTTGCGTCTAAGTGAAATCGTGAAGGGAGAACTCTTGTAAAAAGATGCCTGACTAAGTGGTATGGCATACCCTATTATTAGCTAAGCAGGTTTTTGATAAAAATAAAGAAATTGAGAATTTTACAACCTTTCGTAGTTGGCAACTCTACAGTGCCATTTCTCTGTAAATTTTAATAGATTTGAAAGATTTATCATCATCATCATCATAACTACCTATGCTACAACCCTACTTGGAAAAGCAGATTGCCATAAGGCAAAGGGCTTCATCAGAAAAAATAGCCCAGTGAGGAAAGGAAATGAGGAAACATTGAATAATATGTCTAAGTATACACCCAAGCAAGGGAACTCTTACCCAAAACAGTGGAAGATTATGGTACAGAGGCTATGTCACTATCCATGACTATTAATATTATTATTATTAGTTAACTACGAGCCTAGTTGGAAAAAGAAGGATGCTGGAAGTCTAAGGGCTCTTATAGCAAAAATCGCCCAGTTTGGAAAGGAAATAAGGAAACATTATGCCTGATTGTACCCTCAAGCAAGGGAACTCTAACTTGAGACACCTGAAGACCATGGTACATAGGCTTTTGCACTGCCCATGTCTAGAGAACAATGGTTTGATTTTCGAATGTTCCTTTAGAAGAGTGGCTTATAGCTAGAGGGTCTCTTTTAATCTTACCAAGTGAAAAGTAGCCACTGAAAAGTTACAGTGTAGTGGTTAATCCCTTGAGTGAAGAAGAATTTTTCTGTCATCTTACTGTTGTCAGGTGTATGAGGAAAGAGGATAATGTTTAAAGTGTGTGTCAGACTATTTGGTATACAAGTAAGCAAAGGAAAAATGATCTGTAACCAGAGAGGAATCCAATGTAGTACTATCTGACAGTCAAAGGAGTCAGTAACTCTAGCAATAGTATCTCAATGGGTAGCTGGTGCCTTTGCCAGCCTACTTCCTACTTTCAGATCTGTGTCCATCAGTCATCAAAAAAGTTCCTTCAGTTTTCAACAGGTTCAGGTTACCTAGGTACCTGGACAATAGGCTAGTCCTTTCAAACTCAGAGAGGATACTCCTCTGACATTGGTACAGGTTTTTTGCCCTTTGCCAGATAGTAATAAATAGGGAGAAGTCCAGCCTCACACCCAAGAAGACGACGATGTAGTGGTTTGCGGACTGTGGCCAGATGTAGCATGCAAACTGCTTAGTGTCCGAATGCTGACCACACTCCGTTTCACTACACAATTAAACACGGTGGAATGCCCAAAGATGTGGGCAAAAAGTAAGCAATCGGATGAACTGGCCACTGGGCACCACCCCTTGATTTTATACTGGGCAAGGGGACCCAACTAGAACCTTACTTCCCTATTATTTTATCTTGAGTATATCGTCTCTCTCCACAGTATTCTGTTCTGAGTTCTATATAAATAAAGCAGTGTGCATTCCAGGTATGATTTGTTTCAAGTTTCAGTAAACCTTATTAACATTAGGAGAAAAACTTGAAATTAACTCTAGCCCTTCTGGACAGGACACTGTGTGGGAGGAAGTGAATTGAAGGAAAAAAAAATGATTTCCAAAAAAAAAAAAAAACTGGGTTGACCCAATACATGAATATTTGAAACTACAATTTCAATTCAAAATCTGTATTGTAAAGGAAAATTTAATATAAACCAAGAAATGTTCATGTTGGACATCCCCATATCAATACAGTACAAAGTCCCCAGGAACAGGTTATTCAGTAAGCCATACATTTAGTGAAAAAAACATTACTCACAAAAGTTTAAGTCTTAGTATATATGTGTGTGTGCATCATATGATTGTCCTCCTCCTCGTACAAACTTACTAGAAGAATAAACATTCTCCACAAGCATCATTTCATCACAGACAGGGCCAATTCACAATAATATTGTCCCGTCAAATTTACTCACACTTGGGAGTTTCTTTCATTATGAAAATTCAAGTGCATGCATAATGCTTTACATGGGAGTCAAAGGCAATTGTACTTTTATTTTATTATCTTTGTATGCTGAACAACACAGACGTTATACAGAAGCTAACTAACTATAGGTTTTGCACATTACAAACTACACTCATGTAGGCAAAGTCTATTTCCCTTGATTGTTTACTTGTGTTTTATAAAGTGCAGCTTGAATTTATATAAGAGTACAGTCAGCAAGTAAACACTTTCAATGAGAAAGGATATCACCCTACATTTACCCTATATTTACGTCCAACGGCAACACATTAAATCCTTGTAAATACCACAAGAAACAAAGATCTCAATATTCAGGTGACAGCTCTTCCTTATACTACAGTTCAGGTTTTGTTATAAATCTAATTTATCTTTAAAAGCCCTGCTGGGTGTAGGGTTTCATCGCCACCCACTTGCTAAGAAAACAAAGAAAAGAATTTTTTGTGATAATGGACATGAGCTAACTAAATTTCTAAAACAACCAATGAATAGTAAAATAATACAATTACATATAAAATAATTTAAAAGATTTTATATTTTTCTTAAACAGTATTTCTTTTACATTGATATACATAGGGATGCACATAGATACAGTGGTAGGAAGGGCGTTCTCAGAGACCAGGTTGCCAGACTCGAGAGGATAACTCGCCCCTTCCTCCATCAGCAGCATCTCCCAGCATGACGATGACAACAACTGTGGGGTCATTTGTAGTCCCTGGAAAACCTGGTTCCTCTTGGTCAACTACACACTCATTCTCCAGTAATGTCTCAAGAGGGACTGGAACTGGAACACACACACACACACACACACTACCATCTAGTTCCTGTGGATCATGAGGTAAGATCAGACCTTTACTGTTGGTTAGAGGATAAGAATCTCTGGAAAGTGGTCCAATTAGAAAACCTTCCCCCTGACCTGTCACTGTTTCCAGATGCCCCCAAAAAAGGTTGGAGAGCCCATCTGTTGAATCTGATGGTGGCAAGCCACTGATCCCAATTAAAAAAGAACTGACACATTATCTTGCTGGTAGTGAAGGCAACTATTAGCATTGCAATAATTTCAAAAGTGCCTAGTAGGCCGCTCAAAAATGTTGATTAGCCACAACATTACTGTTGTGGCATACATCAGCAAACAAGTAGGTACATCTTGGTTTTTGCTAGTTGGCAATATGAGCTAATGAATGAACATTGGAGAATGGAGTTGAACTTGGGAGAGATTTATTTCAGGCAAATGAAATGTAATCACTGACAAACTCAGTCATCTGGGACAGATGGTAGGGTCAGATTGGTCTCTTCATCCTCAAGCAGCAAAGAAATTTTTACTTTGTGTGGTTCGCCAATGATTGACCGTTTGCAACAATGGTGAACAACAAGCTATTGGTGTGTTCTTCAGCAGTTAAGGATCGCAGCGGCACAAGATGCCTTTCAAAATCCATGGGACAAATAAGAAGTTCATGCTTTTCTGCCATTTTGCCTGACTCGCAGCATAATCAAATGGTATGAGCAACCCAAAACCTAAGGATGATGTTGGTAGCTCCCAGGTGGTATCATGTTATTGACCAAGACTTCGAGAGTTTTTCCTCAATGGGCCAATCTTATGTGTCAACCACCTGCAGAGATACCACAACCTATTTACGTCCTTGTCACTTCATGGTTGGAGGTTATCTACCATCGCAGAGCAAGATACACTGCACAGGAAATGTCAGGGTATCTTCATAGATCCACCATGAACAATCTTTTGTGGTAAATGTCGTCGAAGGGGAACCTCTCCTATCAGAGCTTCTATTTTCTTAATTGATGACATCCTTCTTTTCCTGCAAAAAGAGAACCTCCTTTCAGTCACAGCAGTAAAAAGCTGTCTCTCAGCTTTAACCCAAGTCTTCAGATTTGCGGGAGTAAATCTTTCCTCTTTGTTGGAACTTTCAATATTGAGGAGTAGTTTTGAATAGTCCTGTCCTCCTCTGGAAATTAAACATTCCACATTGAATGTAACCAAAGTTCCCAGGTCCATAAAACACATGTCTGATGAGGATCTGGTACTGAAGACTGTTCTTGCTTGGTTTGGCTTTGGCAGAACGTATAGGGCAGAGGTTTTCAACCTGTCTCCACGTACCCATTTAGGTACTCATGATGTCAGCCATATACCACCATCCTTTTGTGATAAGTGACAAAAAAAAATGTGCACACAAAGCATTTCCTTGTGAACATTTGTATATCTTAGTGAATTAGCCCCATAACCATCAATATAGTAAGCATAAATAACTCCATTTCTATCGTATTCGAGGAGTACATCCAGACCCTGATATGTTCATCAAAAGTCAACAGATCCTGTGTGTAAGTGAAGCTAAATTTTTAGTATTGATAATTAATTGCAGGCTGTCATGTGTTCCTCACTTGAAAGCCTTAAAAGTTAAATGTCTTGATTCTCTTAAATCTTTTAAAAGTCCTGTCCCACACATCATGGGGAGCAGACTGCAAAACTAATTTTAAGCTGTATAAGGCCTTGATTTTTTCAAAAATTATTTATGGATGTGAAATATATTCCTCAGCCAGCCCAAGCCCATTGAAGATTTTAAATACTATACATCATACTGGTATCAGATTACCCTCAGAAGCCTTTAGAACCTTACCTATCCCAAGCCGCCTTGTTGACGCTGGAGAATTGCCTTTATCGAAAGTTTCCTATTGTTTGGTATTGGTTTAGGTTGTAAAGATTTCTTGATTCTTGCAAACCTTGCAAGGCATTCAACGTATTTTGAGTTGTACCCACAATATCCTCAACCTTATATAGCAGGAAATAGTTCTTCCATTTATGATATCACCAACCCCTACATGGAAATTACCAGACATATCTTTCTGTAGATATTTTATTGGGATAAAAAAGAACAAGATTGACTTGGAACATGTTGAAGAACATAGGGAATCAACTTTTATATGTACTGATGGCTCCAAATCTGATGCTAACGTTGGATTTGGAGTATATAGTAGTACTTTTAATTACAGAGGTGCACTTCCTCTAGCATCATCTATATTTACTGCCAAATTTTATGGCATACTAACCATTATTGAAAAAATAGCATTAAAAGAGGAGGGCAATTTTCCCATTTTTAGCAATGCAAGAAGTGTCTTACAAGCTATAGAAGTTTATAGTTCCAGTAACCCTTTAGGTTTAAAGATTTTAGAGTGCCTTTTTATTATTGGGCTGAAAGGTATAACAGTCCAATTTTGCTATGTTCCAGCACACACAGGTGTACCGAGAAATAAGAAAGCAGATTTACTAGCAAAGAAAGCTGCAGCTCAGTTACTACCAAGAAGGTATCCTTTCCTCTGTAATTAATTTGTACCTAGCATTGAGAATTTGCTTTATAATAGTCAACAGCATTGGGATAGTTTAGTAGAAAATAAGGTGAGAGAAATAACAAATGCTATATCTCCTTGGAGGTATAGCATGATGCCCCAAAAGTGGGAGACTACTCTTTGTCATCTCCTCATTGGTCACACTCGGTTGATACACGAGTTGCTAATGATTGGCCAACACCAGTCATATTCCAATAACTGTTTGGTCCCCTTGACAGTGAAGCATTTGTTGATCGAATGTCCCACTTTTAGCAACTTAAGAAATAGATATCTGTTTTAAGGCTCTAGGTGAGGATGGCAGGTTCATCCTTGCCAAGATTCTTGGACATGATGTATCAGACTATGCTAGCGGTATTTTTAGATTTATTTCAGAAACAGGTATTCCGAAAGCTATTTAACTTTTGTTAGGATACCTTTGCTTTTATTGGTTCAAATAAAATTTATTTTTATTTTCTATTAATTACAAATGATATCTGCGTAATGATCTTGGATGTCAGGATGCCAGAAAACTCCAAATAAATCAATCAATCAACCTATATGTCTCCACGTACCCTTTCAGGTATTTGTTTGGTCTGCCATGTACCGCCATCCTTTTGTGATCGGTAAAAAAAAAAAAAAAGTGTACACAGTGTTTCCTTGTGAACATTTGTATATTTCATTGAAGTAACTTAATAACTTGCCTGTCATAACCATCATTATAGTATGCATAAACAATTAATTTAAGAAAAAAAAAACAATCAAATCTTTAACTGGCTGTGGAGTAAATTTTATGATTGGGGAAAAAGAGCTCAAGAAACAAAAGACTACTTCATTATTACATCTGCCATGTGAATTAATGAGATGCCTGGAACTGGTTTTCCTCAAATAGTTTAGTCAGCTGAGGATCAAATTTTGCTAAACTACATCAAAGGTCGACTTCCATATTCAGTCAAGATCTAGCATTTGATTTTATGACCAGTAAGCTAGAAAACCCAGCTTCATGTGAATATGTTGATGGGAAAAGTAACAGAGTGTAAAGAGGCTCCTCTGCGACATGAGTTTATGGCTTTCAATTTCACACACAAATCTGACTAAGGATTTTTTCTCATGAAGATAAAAGGCATCGGAATCATTTGCACTGTCAATAAACTCTTCTTGGATGGCTTCATAAGCGGGAGCAATACCTGTATGAAAATTAGCTCGGCTTTAAATTAACCTGAGACGTCTGGAAAGTATATCTTTATTTCATTTTGCGGTGAGGAAGAATGTTCAACTATTAGATTTGCCATCTGATATGTAGCAGAGGTGTCTTGCGTGTCAAGCAAGTTGTTATAACATCAAAATTTCCTCTTCTTACCTTTTCCCACAGTTTTAGTTTAATTTGAAAGCTTTTCACCTTATCAACAATGTGTGTGACAATAGCATGAGCTCCTAGCAAAGACTTGTTTAGAATATTAGGCATGTAAATATGTTAACCAGGTAGGCAAGGTAAGTGACCCACTTTTGATCAGTCGGCTTTGCATAACAAATCTGAGATTCCTTCCTGTCATTACAGCTAAAGAATTCTTTCAATTCATTAAGTATTGTAGGTTGGTTAGGGCACCAGCCACCCTTTGAGATACTACCACTAGAGAGTTATGGGGTCCTTTGACTAGCCAAACATTACTAGTACTATATTGGAGCCTTCTCTCTGGTTATGGTTCATTTTCCCTTTGCCTATACATAAACCAAATAGTCTGCCTATTCTTTACAGATTCTCCTCTGTCCTTATACACCTGACAACACTGAAATTACCAAACAATTCATCTTAATCCAATGGGTTAACTACTGCACTGTATTTTCAGTGGCTACTTTCCTCTTGGTAAGGGTAGGAGAGAGACTTTAGGTATGGTAATCAGCTCTTATAGGAAGAGGACACTCCAAATTCAATCCATTGTTTTGTAGTCTTGGGTAGTGTCATAGCCTCTGTACCATGATCTTCCACTGTCTTGGTTAGAGTTCTCTTGCTTGAGGGTACACTCAGGCACACTTTATCTAATTTCTCTTCCTCTTGTTTTGTTGAAGTTTGTATAGTTTATATAGGGATTATTTATTTTAATGTTGTTGCTGTTCTTAATATATTTTTTCTGTTTCCTTCCCTCACTGGGCTATTTTTCCTGTTTGGGCCCCTTGGCTTATAGCATTCTGCTTTTCTAACTCAGGTTGTAACTTATCAAGTAATAATGATAATAATAATAATAAAAATGAAAATAATAATGATAAGAATAATAATAATACTGCTGCTCAAAACTCCCTGCACAATATTTCCATGATGTAACCATCAAAGTCTAAATTGTCTAGTATTGAGAGAACTTTACAAAGTTGACCATTTATACTGTGGCATTAAGCACCTCTTTTTGCTTGGTAGATAGTGTCTTGACTGCTGAAGCTTGCATGTGCTTTGTCTTACTGTTAACATCTTTAATTCAAGTCTTAATTCCTGACTGACTGCCTAGCATGGCAGGAGTCCCATTTGTTATTCAGCCACATCAATTTTTCAACTCTAGTTCCTTATTATCAAAGTAAGATTTTACATGTTCAAGTATATCTGCTCTCGTAGTTTATTCTTTGGGAGGGTTACAAAAATAGATAAACCTTAAACATTTATAAGTAAATGAATATAGTATGTAGAATCAAAATCATGTAAACATATTATACTCTGTTTACTAGCACTATAGAGAGCAGGATTAGTTAGTTATCATTAGATCCCCATCTTCATCTGATGATGACAGATCTTCCTCTTCATCTGAAGAGAACAGCTGGAAGTTCTCATTGGTAGCTTCCATGTCTAGTTGGAAAGGCAGGATGCTATAAGCCCAGGGGCTCCAACAAGGAAAATAGCCCTGTGGGGAAAGGAATCGAGGACATTCAAATATTTCCTAATTAAACTATAGCATCTTTAACAAAACAAGAGGAATAGAATTTAGATAGAATAGTGTGCCCGAGTGTACCCCGTTTTAAATACCGCTAGTATTAGGGATTATTGATATATATATATATATATATATATATATATATATATATATATATATATATATACTGTATATATATATATATATATATATATATATATATATATATATATATATATATATATATATATATATATATATATGTATATATAATGAGAGGAAGAAAAAATAGAATAGTGTGCCTGAGAGTACCCCCAGTTCTAAATACCACTAGTATTAGGGATTATTGATATATATATATATATATATATATATATATATATATATATATATATATATATATATATATATATATATTGTGTATATGTACATATAATTTATGATTTTTCAGGATGCTGATGTTTGAATGTGTTAGAGAAGTTTGTGGTGCAGGAGATAAATGTGGTAATCAACGTTTTCAGAAACGACAATATGCCAATGTCCGTTCATTTAGAACTGATGAAAGGGGATGGGGATTAAAGGCATTAGAGGACATAAAGAAAGGTACGTAATGCATATTTTGTTTATTTGAATTCCTATACGTACTTATAAATTTTAATATTAAGAATATTTTTTTCGTTGTAAGTTATGAATACTAGAATAGAAATTTTATTATCATGAATATTTTCTTCTCTGTAGATAATGAGTACTAGAAATTAAAGAATTTCACATTCAATAGATTGGTAGCCATCCAAATCGGAAGATTGGTCGAGTCAAAAGTTACCTTTTGAGATAATAATAACCTCTTGAGAGAAACCTTCATTTTAATGGAAAATGTAAGTGCTGGAGTTGAACTTGGTACTGTAGTTTGCATTGTTCATAACAAATGGGATACCAAGATTAGGATTGAAACATGTTATGGTGATGATAAATTTTGTATGACCAATGTGTATCAAGAGAATAACTAAGAAGGCTGGAGCAGCATATTGTAAAAAACTGAAAAGGTTTTTTTATCCTATTAGTGCAATGGAAAGAGAAGCAGGTATGGTTTTCAGTAAGAAAGAATCAAGTTAATAGATAATTTCACAAATCGCAAATAGAAGTATAATGTCAGTACAATATTCTTAGCTAAGTTTTATAATGCTTTCCTAGGTCTTCTTATACATACGCAGGAAGGACATGGAAATTTGACAAAAATAGAGGTAACTTTGATAAGTATTAACCACAAAGATTTGATGAGTTTGAACAGAAGAAATACTACAAATAAAGAAGTTGTGGAGGGATGTTTTCAGTTGCTTAGAAAAAACTTATGTCAAAAAGTGTCAACCTGTCTCCCATAGTTGTCAGATTATATGGTCAATTTATATATTCAGGGATCACTCGTATCCAAGTCTGAAAATTCATTTGTTCCCAGACAAACAAACCTTACGTTATTTATGTGGATTATCTTTTGGTGGACATGGTAGGTAGTCATTAGACAAAGTGCGAGGTGGTAACCCTGCCTAACCACTTTAGTGGGTAGGCAGGGGGTGGCTTGGTGGGTACCCAGCCACCCATATTTATCCATGCATCAGTGAATTACGCCACTTTTTTTTTTTCTCTCCCAGGTGTGATTGTGCTTCTTCCCCGACACTCCAATGTGAACGTGTCCTGATTGCGAGGGCACCGCTTGCAGTGCCTTCATGTTGTCGGTTGATAACAACCCTCATTCCTTGTGTCCAACGTACAGGGGCCATCGCTGTGAGCAGGGCTCGCCCTGAGACGAGTGTAGGGAGTGGCCTGCCTCCCATGGGAGAAATTTGTGCGCAGGAAGAAGGCTAAGCTTGATATTTCACCCTCTGGGACGAGGAAAATGCTAACCTCTTCTTCACGCACACAAATCTCTTCCCGAAGCTCCTCCTCGCTTGCCTTTCTTTGTGGGGGCGATTGAGAAGGAGCTCAGACCTGACAACTCCATGGAAATCTCAGGGTACTGGGGGTATTGTTGCTTTTCCTAGTGGAGCACCTTCACCTCTAGCTGCTGGGGAACCACTTTCACCTGCAGATATGTTTCAGGTGGGCTGTCTTTCGGGGTTTCTGCTCCCCCTTCGAACGAAGCGTTGCTGCAACTCCATCAATGTGGCGCTAGGAATGATCCTTCTCCTTAGCCTTCAACATCTTATGCTCTGGATGTGTGCGAGGTCAACCTTTCACCCTCTCCAAGCCCTTCCACGCGTCGACGAGGCAATCCCTCGCGTTCACCCCTCCAACGGCCTCCTGCTGACGACGAACCCTCTCGCCTTCTTGGGACTTCGTCATCTCTTAACCCTCAACATTCAGTTTCTCTCCACAGGAACGGTTCCAGCTTACGAGGTAAGCTCCTTATGGCGGCAGGCGATGATGATCTTCAAGTGGCCAGCATTCCATTTGCAAGGGCGAGACACCATCTTCTCGTCCTTCGGGACAATCTTCATCAGGACGTCGTTCGCAACAATCCGAAGATCTTCTTCGAGATCGAAGGTCATCATGTTCTCTGCGCTCATCCTCGTAAAGGCGTTCAAACTCCTGAGCTTCATGCTCACTAGACCAAAGGTTATTACGGTCTCAGTGCTCTTCTTTTAGAAGGCATTCTGACTCGCGAGCTAGAAGCTCATGATTGCGAACTTCATGCTCACGAGCTACACGCTCTAGGTCTAGATCTGAACGCTCCCATTTTAGATCTCGATGATCTAAATCACGAGGCCGGCTTTCACGTTCACGAGGGCGACGTTCACAATCAGGAGGTCGACGCTCATATTCACGAGCTAGACCCTCTAAACATTCACTCAGTTCACGATCACGAGCTAGGCATTCATGATCACGAACAGAACATTGACGATCGTGAACGGAGTATTCATTATCAAGGCCTAAGCATTCCTCTTCACGAGAAAAAGGTAGACTTGAGCGTTCAACAACCAGGCGACGTTCAACAGCATGTACCTCTCCTCAACGACCTCTGACCGAACCTGATCTTTTTATTGAACAACCCTCAGGAAGACATCAAGTTAAGCTACCCCCAGCACCCTTGCTACCTTGCACGCTTTAGCTCAAGTGCTTGCCTATGCGACGCTCTCAGACACGTTCCACTGCGGTGACACGTTTTCCAATGCTTTGAGTTGCCCTAGTTCAGAGATTCTCCAGCGCAACAAGGCCTCCCTCCTCTCGATTGGCACCTGTCGCTTGTGAATCTCGCCCGTTAACCCGTGAATCGTGCAATTTCACGTATGAATTGGTGGTTTCTGCGAGTGATTCATGAGTAGGGGTACCAGAATTTGAGCGAGCGCAGTCCCAACATCTTCGCCGCTGCCGCCTCCGGCTTAATCCACCTCCAACGGTAGGCAACTGTCCTTCCCTGTCCATCGAAAGAGGATCCCTTGTTACCCCAGAGATTGTCTGTCATCTCGTGCACCCTCTTTTCCTTTAGAAGACTTTCCCCTCCACCTGGACTATCTAAGGAAACCCTAGACATTCTGAGAGGAGGTGAGCTTCCCTCCTGGTCTCAACCCTTAAGAAGTCCTTGGGTGTGGCTCCTCCACCGACGCAGTCCCGACTTGCTCAAATCAGGGCTACTCCTCGAATTCCTCTAGAGAGTTCGGAGTCAGGTTCATCTCTTCGGGGTCTTGATCCTAAAAGGAAGGCTACTCAAGGTAGTAAAGCACAGCGATCTCCATCTAGATCCGTGCTCAGAATAAGGTTCCTTCCTTCTGGAACGCCTTCCTTCAACCCCGGTGAAGGCTAAGAATATTCTGACAAATCGGCAGAAGAGGAAGATAAGACTCAACACACCACCTCATGCTGATCTCATGCAGCCTTGTACTATTAGGGAGCTGGGCTCTCCCAGGGAAATCTCTATTCATCCCTTCCAGCCTCAACAGATAAAAGTAGTTACTCCGGACTAACGTCCAGTGTCCAAACCACCTTCAGAGGAAGAATCCTCTGTTCCTGTGACTAGCCCTTCAAAGATACTGCAAGTTCCTCCAAAGCCTTCCATCCTGGAGGAGCACTCTCTTCCACGGAAAGTCGAAAGGCTCTAAAACGGTACATAAAAATGCCACGGAAAGGTAGGCTCATAGGATAGAGATGGATAGGAGGTCCCCTGAGGCAGGTCCCTCTTACAACACCTTTGATGACTTGGACCTACCCCAGGCTCCTATGGATGAGAGCTAGGAGGTAGACGATGCTCTGGACACAGCGAGGAATATCCCAAGGGCAGGGAGTCCAAACTTCCATTCTGAACTCAAGAGTAGGTTGTCACTGCATGCCTTCTGGCATGTCCTATCTTGCATGAGGGACATAAATAAGCTGTCATCTCTTGATACTACCTTCCAGGAACGTAAAGAGATGGTTTTGAATGAGCTCTTTGGAACTTAAAGACCTTCCAAGACCAGCGCAGCTCTGCCGTGGTTGAAGGGATTGAAAACAGCCATAACGAAAGCTATCTTGAGATAGCAAGAACTTCTAGTTCCCTGAAAGCAGATTCCTCTTTTAGGTCTCTTTTACTCCTTTTATTTTCAAAGGAAGTATTGAGATCGAGAATGAACCACTCGGCCGTTACTATCGACCCCTCAGTTGAATCTCTCACTAGAGGTCTTGCGAATCAAACTCTCTTCCTTGAGAGCTTTGCTTTCGGCAGCTGAGCTCCTCAACGTAGAGCAAGGCGAAGAACACCATGCAGGCGGCCTCAGGACTTGACCTATGTTTGGGATCATTTGGCCACATTGTGCACTCCGAAGGTCTAAGGAGTTCACAAGCAAGTCTTTGGAGTCCTCCCTGTTGTTGGGTACCCGTGCGCTCGAATTTCTGTCACACCAGTATATCAACTTGTTGGGCGAACGCCATCCTAAAGCAATGGGATACCATCATCGGGTAGTTCCATATGCAGGTGCCAAAAGTAGAAGTAATGCACCTGAGGAATTCCACTCCTGAGGGTACCTCACTCTTCATTCCAGAAAAGATAGAGAGGGGAGCTAACAGGTGGAGAAAATCCTCCAAGGATTCTCCTCCACGGGGCCTCGACATCCCAGGCCTACGGAAGGCCGTCACAGCCTTCCAGGAGTCAGCCTAGCACCTCTTAACTCCTCGGTGTCTAAGCGTCCCTTTCAGTCCAAAGAGCAGAAAGGGAGCAAGTCCTTCAGAGTAAAGAAAGTAGGTAGAGAGAGTGGCCGAGGTGACCTCTCCCGCTAGGGAGGGCAATCCTGATCACCAACCACCAGTAGGAGGATGCCTGCAACGCCCTCGGGCAGAGGTGGCAGCATCACAGGGCAGATCTTTGGACAATCGAGGTGATTGGTGTAGGGTATTGTGTCACGTACATTTAATCTGTCTCTCCTCTGACTCGGGATCTAATTCAATTAAGTTTCTATACAAAGAGATCCGTAAAGGAGCTGGCTCTCTGGGTCGAAGCCCAGACCATGCTGTAGAAGGGAGGTCTCTGAGAGGTCTAGGAAGGGTCTCCAGGCTTCTATAGTTGACTCTTTCTAGTGGAGAAGGAGTCTTGAGGCTGGAGACCAGTCATAAATCTCTCGCCCCAGAACAAGTTTGTCCAGCTCACTCCGTTCAGGATTGAGACGGCAGACACGATCATCCAGGCTGTAAGACCAAGGGACTTCGTGACACATACTTTGAGATTGCAATCCATCCTTCTTCCAGGAAGTATCTCACACCCTGGATAGGTGTGGTGGGTCATAGACGACCTGAGGTTAAAAAAAAAAAAAAAAAAAACCTTTTTTTGCCATAATTTTTCATCCGTATTGGTTGCGAGCGATATCGACCTGCGAAACCTCAGTTCAGTGTGCGCAGCAGTCGGTTGAGGACGCATTTCATCCCAACTCTTTTCCTTGTGCTATTTCTGAGATACCCTTGGCTCGAGCTCGACCCATCAATACCTAATTAAGGTAAGTTGTGCAATATCAAATTTTTATATAATTATCGAATGTGCAGTAGTGTTTAGGTGTACAGTATGTAAAAAAGGATTGTTGTGAAGTGTTTGTGAATGTCTTCTACCCCTTATGTTTTTATAAAATAGCTTATAATTTCTCCTATTTTTGTAAGTTTGTACCTTTATGATAACTTATGATCATTATTTAATTTTTTTATTTCAAAATAATCTATAAACCTCATTCTAGCTACCATAATATTTTTCTGCAAATCCTCGAACAATTATATAAGTGAATACTCGCTGATATTGACATATCTTTCTCCATTTCAGGTAGCAGATTTTACCTTCCAAGGTGGTGTGGTTGGCGGTCATTTTGTGAGCATATCTGACACAAGCTGGCATAGCTCTATGTATTCCTCTTTTTTTTTATAAATTTTCTGATACTTTCATGCTTAAATACCATGATCAGCAATGGATATAAGGATTTTATTTATGAAAATAATATAAATAAAAATTGAAGAAAAAAAAAATTTCATTTTTATAACACTAAATAATATCCAAGTGCAGATTCTTATACACAATTTTGTTGTACGATAATAATACAATATCCTGTAAAAATTTCAGCCACTAACTATGTCATTTACCTACCCCGAAAAAATGTTGAAAAGAGGATAGATTTTCTTAGCCAAAAAAACATACACTATTTCTCATTTCAGGAAACATTCCCTTGTGATCCCCCCCCCCCCCTTGGTGCCCAATTATCACAAAATAAGTGCTTAGAATAGTTTTAGCTTATTTCCATATTTAGATTTTAGGTGAATTTTTTTGTAGTTTTTTTTTTTGTATACTTATTTTTTTTTAATTTATTTGTAGTAAATATCTATTTTGGACTTAGCTTTCATTTACTTTTTTTGAAGCATAGAATATTCTTTGAGGTTTTTTTTTTTTTAATAGTAAAAGGTTGTGAATTGCCTTGTAAATGAATTTTTTATAATTTTGTTTCGGGACCTCGGGTCAAGGTAGACACATCGATACCTAATTAAGGTGGTCAAATAACGATACCTATCCAGGGGTAAATTACACGAGAACAAAAGATACCATTTTAAGGTCCTCTACTTCGGTCTCACAACAGCACCTCAGGTCTTCACCAGGGTGTTTGCCCTAGTGGTATTTTGGGGTGACATGAAAGGCATTCGTCTTCTCAGGTATCTCGGCGATTGGCTGATTCTAGCATACTCAGATATTACCTTTCTCTGTCACTGGGTCATGCTTCTAGAGATTTGTCAGGATCTGGTGTTCATGATAAATCTCGAGAAGTCATCACTGCTTCCCTCTCAGAGACTGGTATATGTTGGTATGATTTTAGACACCACCAAGCAGAAAATCAAAAGTACTCAGGCTGTGAGAAGTGGCAAGACCATTCCTCAGACGGTAAGATCTACCAGTCCGTTATTGGCTACGTCTCCTAGGTCACCTAACTTCCCTGCTCCGTCTAGTTCCAGGGTCAGATCCCTACTATGGCCGCTTAAGTACGTGTGGAACCAACACCCAGAGTCCCCAGACACACTAGTTCTTATTACTCAGGACCAAGTGACGGATCTACTATGGTGGGTGGCAGACGAAAACCTTTGCAAAGGGCAAGATCTTTTCGTCCCTCCTCCGGATTTGTTGTTCTATACCGAAGCATCAAAAGAAGGATGGTGGGGGGGGGGGGGCACTTGCTGCCACACACGGTCTCATGCGTATGGTTAGAGTACGAGAGGTACCAGCACCTAAACATCTTGGAAATGAGAGCAGCCTTTTTAGCTCTCCTTCAGTTCCATCAGTTGCTGGCTGGTCACTGTGGTGTTGATGAGCGACAACACCACAATGGTGGCTTACATAAACAAACACGGCTGTACCTTTTCATAGCCTCTGTGCCATCTTGTAGTAGGAATTTTAAGATGGTCAGAAGAAAATTCGGTGTCCCTATCAGTTCACTTCTTTCCGGGCAAGTGGAATGTTGCTCACATACAATTTGAGCAGAATGACTCTGATAGTGGGGTCCGAATGGTCCTTGAATCCTCTGATAGCCAACAAAGTCCTGACTGTGGGGTTCCCTGACAGTGGACCTGTTCACTACGTCCCTGAACTTCAACTTCCCATTGCATTGTTCATCAGTCCCGTACCCTCAAGCTCTATGATAGGATGCATTCCAATAATGGTAGGACAACATTGACATGTACGCATATCCCCCGTTTTGTCTGATGAGAAGACTGCCTAACAAAACCAGAGCATCCAACATTCTAATGATGACCTTCATAGCTCCGCTATGACATCATGCAGAATGGTTCTCAGACCTGCAACTTCTAGTAGATCTCCCGAGAGAACTACCTCCACCACCAGATTTACTCAAACAACCGCATGGAACATGTTCCACAAGACTCTCCCATCTCTTCAGTTTCATACCTGGAGGCTTTTCAGCATAACATCTGTCAGAGGCTTTTCTCAACAAATTGCAAAGAGGATGTCCAGCCACTTGCATAAGTCCTCTGCCTCTGTATATCAGGCAAAGTGGACAGTCTTCTATGTTTGGTGTTGTGGAAGGAATATCTCTCCACTCGATGCCACTATTCCAGTAATAGCGGAGTTCTTTGTATACCTTCAGGAGGAAAACTCCTTTTTGTCTCGGCGTTAAAAGGCTATCTCTTAGCGTTGAGCCTTGCCTTTAAACTGAAGGTAGTAGTATTTCCCCTTTGTTGGAGCTTTCTTTACTCATACAGAATTATGAGATCACTTGCCCCCAGTGGTAGATAAGACCACCTTCTTGGAACGTGGTTTGCTTTTTGAGATCCTTAAAAGGACCTCCCTATGAACCATTGTGCAGTAACATTGTTATCTCACTTCGGAGACGGGGTTCTTACTCACTCTAGCCTCAGCAAAGAGAGTTAGCGAACTTGGTGGTCTCTCATACGACATCGCCCGTTCAAGGGGATTGTGCAAGGTGACACTCGGCTTCGTCACTTAGTTCATTGCAGAGAGTAAAAATCTGGGGATACTGCACGCTAGATTCGTGCCCGTTCAGATTGAGAGTACGTTTTGTAACCAATGACCCAGATTAATTGTTTCTATGCCCATTGAGGAGTTTGTGATATCTTAAACGTACTGCAGGAAGGATTCAGAGGAGGTTTACTAAGAACGCAATTTGTCATAGATTCGCAAGGTCATAGGCAGTGCCTTGAATCCCGAACCTCCTCCAGCTCAAAGACCAAGAGCTCGTGCTATCAGGGGCATCGGTAAGTTCCGGCAGTCAAGCGCAATTTTTCCATGTGCAGGTATTACAAGCGGCCGTGTGAAAGTGTCGAACGACCTTCACCACTCATTATTTACAAGACGTGACCCACATGACTCAATAAGTTTACTATCGGGCTTGTGGTGGGTGCTCAACAAGTGGTTTTTTTTGGGCTCAGCCATGTCGTCCTGATGGAAGGTTCCTTTAGGCAGCTTTCTAAGGGATATTTAGCTTCAGTGATACTCCCAGAGAATTGACCATAGGTCTCCAGAATTCTAACTCCTGGCGCGAGTATCCTTAAGAAAATTCTTAAGGATATCCCATATCATCAGGGGACGTATTTCTTGATACGACACATGGCAATCTTCACCCCGAATAGAGTTTTCGTTCTGAGGGGGAAGAGTGGCAAAAATGAAGGGGAGTCGTCATCAAGGTTACCCGGTGGATCCCCTTTCCGGTACTACTACGGAGCAACTCGTTCCTTTAATAGTACCCAATTAAGCACAGTGTATCTCTCTCTTGCTCTCGGTTTTGATACTATTCCAGGATTTTTACCATGCATTCTCCAGCATCTTCATCCTTTGGAGAGTTGAGTATTTAATCTCTCCTGTGTATAATTTTTAGCTCCCTTCTCACAGTTAAATTAGCATAATTCAGATGTATTTAGAGGAGCACAGCCATCTCCGGAGGCGACCATTTTGGACGCTGTCGTACGCCATAAATGCTTTATTTAGTTAGTAGTACGACGTCCCCGGTATTTAGCTTTAATGAATTATAGCTATTTAGGCAAATTATACTAGTGAAGATCAGATCATGCACGAAATATATCCTCTTCTGTGAAACGTGTCGATCGTATACGATAGGGTCTCGGTGACGTAGCATAGCCGAGATCCCGACTCGAGTTAGGCTAGCCTAGTGCGTTTTAGTATACTTTATTAACGTTATCCCCGTTTATCCTCTTGTATCGTTTTATCAATTCAGTCGGAGATAGCACATCTAGAATTACTAACATAATTCGATACCCGTCTCTTTTAGAGATTTAGGGATAAACCCTTCCTTCCCTCTGAGTGCCGCTATTAGGCGACAACCCTATCTTGGTCTTGCCATGGAGTAGTGTACTCCGGCTTGACTGGGATAGTGTTTCTGTCTTCCCTCTTTGCCAGCGAGTATCCCGGCTTTGAATTATGACAGTAACTCAGAGTATTCAGTCTTGTTGTTGGCAACTCTACTGACGGGGGACTAGTCATTCCCCTGCCGGTTAACAATTGCAGGCATAGGAAGCCCGGCTTCCCTAGTCCACAACCGAAAGTGGTAGTACAGTTGCTGCCACCTTCTCCCTTGTGGTCTAGAAGACATGTCTTATATCCGGCAAGGTCTTAGGGTAAGGAATCGTTATTCCTCTGCCGCCCAAGACGGCGCCGGTATATAGAAACTATGTTTCTGTGTTTGTTGCCGATAGTGGGAGGCAGATGTGCCACCTTCTTTTGACGCAAGATATAAGACCCTTTCCCTTCCCCTTTCTGTCCTTTAGTGTTGGCCTAGCCGTCACAACATCTATGGCCGGTATTCTACAATCTCCCCGCCTGCCGGGCGGATTACGATGCCGTCCGGGCTCCTACTATGGCGGCTTGATTGCCGCTTCGACCTTCCCCCTAACGGAAGCAAGGCTCCGGGAAAGGTTGTGCTGGCCATGACAGCTGCCAGTGGGAGACCCTTATAACTTTTGAGTATTCTTCAGTCCTCTTTTGGACTGCCATCCACAAACCCTGGAACCGGCAGAGCAGCCGGCAATAGATACTGTGGCTGGATGGAAGCTAGAATTATTACATTCTCCCCCTTCCATTTGAATCCTCATTCTGGAAGAAGGCAGTAGAGACAGTAGTCCCTACAACCCTAGTGATTGTACTAAACTGTAATAATACGGTAGCCCTTCCCTCCATGCTTTCTCTCTTTGTCGGCTAGTACCGTTAGGTACTAGCCTAGCCGGTAGCATGTCGGCAGAACTACAGTATAAGGTTACACAGTAGCCAGTATTTCTGCAGTATAGTACATACAGCAGTTAAAAAACTATAGTATATAATATATGGCAGTATGTTTTCCAACATATTCTGTATATCCTTTCACACTCCATTATTGAGACCGCTAAATAATGTTGAAGTGAAGTGTTCCTTCAATATCCTGATGAGCCATAGGTCATCAGAATATAATATCTTTACCCTACAATATTCATATTCCAATTGTGGGAGGGTTAGTGCTAGTATACACTAACTTCAGATTATATTTTAGAGCTCTTCCACCCTAGATTTCCCTAATAAGGAAATTTTAAATATTAATATTGAGGGAGGTCACAGCAATTGCCTGACAGGAGACAGATATGTGTCTTTCCTATTTTCTTTCTAGCTTATTATCCCAAGCTATAGTGATAATAGTAAGTGCTATTTTTAATGCACGAGTTTAATTTATCAGTGTGATGAATTACCCCATACTCATTTCACCTTTTTCTTTCCTTACAGGAGGAGTCCAAGGTGAAGTGTGACGTGATGTACTGTAACCACAAGAGTAAGAACTTTTGTGGCCACAACATGCCCCCTGCTCCATCGCAACTGAAACACTGAGATACTGGGATCCCAAGGATTGCAACGTCTGCTCGGCCTTGATGACCGAGGGTTTCGGCGATCCCAAGACGACGGAGTCGAGGGATACTGCGAGGGAAACGCTTCGGAAGTGGGTACAAGGGTTCCAGAAGAACTCTCCTGGACCGTACCTACCAAGCGACGCGATTAGAAGCTTACCGTTTCCTCAGGCGACAGCTGATGCAGTCGTGCCTCCGGCACGACCCGGGCCTCCCTGCGTACAATTTGCAATAGAGGCTGACATCAACAAGTCTCTACAAGGCATGGACATCCATCAGGAGAGGATGTCAGAAGTGTCCTCGGACACTGAAAAGGGTCGCCTTCAAGAAGACCCCGAAGAAGAGGTGGCCCAACCACCTGAGGAGGAAGATCGTCTCGAGTCGACAGAAGCAGAGGACCCTCTTCTGTCTGTGTCGGCATTTCAGCCTGTGCCGTCAATATCTTCGGCTCCAACCCCTCAACCAGACCCACTGGGCCAAGTGGTTATGGCCCAGATCCAGCAGTTGGTCGATACTCTACGTAAGGAAAACGTTGATATGAGGAAGCAATTCAGGGAAGCAAACCGCGTAGTTGCTTCTCGTGGGTCCTACAAGCGGCCCAAAGTGTCTGACCTGCCACCATGCTCCGAAACCAATCCTTGGAGGTATGCAGAGTTCATGCCCATGATGAATGGGAAACTCTACATCTCGGAGAAGATGGAGACCATCCCCCTTGACGATATTCAATTCTGGCCAAACCTTTATACCCGGAATGTTTCATCCGGCAGAAGAGTGAGCCGGCGTCTAAGGAAGAGACGGAACCCAAGGGGTTCATGGTTTTTTACCACAACAAGGCACAGGCTCTCTTGACGAGTAGCCTGAAGAAGGCAGGCTATACAAACTCTAGAGATTCTGCGTTGAGCACGAAGCACCCTACTTTCTTTGCTCCTTCATCCAGAGCTTTCCCCTTCACGTTGAAAGCTCTCCAGTGTGCTTAAGGCAGTTGATGCCGGCAAACCATGTCCTACACTAGAGGAGTGTAGGCCATTGTCTCTGGCCTTGCCCACGGGCGAGAAGGATTGGAATGAGGTCCACCTTAACCTTTTCAGTAGCAAAGTTCGACACGGACATTGCAGGACAGCAGTTCAATGAGAACCTCCCGAAGCTGTCGGACTTTTTCCTGAGAAGAGAACAGGAGACAAAAGAGAGACTAGCCCCTCCGAAGCCCATTTCATGGTCTTTGGACAAAGTCTTGCACTATGCTTCAAACTTGAACAATGAAGATTGCTCCCTAAAGGATCTAACACGGAAAGTGATATTTTTGTTCGCTATAGCCTCAGGGGTTAGAGTTAGTGAAATAGTAGCCCTATCAAGAGTCGAGGGCCATATTCAGTTCACAGAAGAGGGAGAACTGAATCTTTTTCCCGATCCTACATTTCTCGCCAAAAACGAGCTACCCACCAAAAGGTGGGGTCCTTGGAGAATCTCCCCTCTGAAGGAAAATGTCTCTCTATGTCCAGTAGAGTATCTAAAGGTCTATCTTCGAAGAACTTCAGACTTCAAGGGAGGACAGCTCTTTATAGGCAAAACCTCAGGATCAAACTTATCCCTGAAACTACTAAGGGAGAAGCTCGCCTACTCTATTTGCAGAGCGGATCCTGACAGTACACCCCCAGGTCATGATCCGAGAAAAATTGCTTCCTCGCTGAACTTCTTTCAGCATATTGACTTTGATATACTCCGCTCATATACGGGTTGGAAATCATCTAGAGTCTTTTATAAACATTATGCGAAGCAAGTGCATGAAATAAAATACTTTGTGGTGGCAGCAGGTAGTGTTATAAAACCTGGCGTCTAGTGCTGCGATGAACAGTGAACTGTTTGGGACTTTACAGTCAATGGGTGAAAAGGTGTTAACACCTTTTAATACCTTTTATTAAGGGTCACCCTAGTGCCCCTTGGACTGTTCTTTATAGGTCTAGAATCTAACGAATAACAACAGTGCCATGTGTACATTCGTACGCAGTGTTTGAACATATCCAACATCTAAGGTGAAATTATCTTAATAATTTTGCAATATCTTTGAGTGGCCTTAACATATATTTCTTCCCTTACAGGTGATAAATATATATGTACTTTAAGAATGTTAGTTATGTAGTAAATTATTCTATTTTAATACATTCGTTGTTGTATTTATTTTTGTCTATACAAATACTATAAATACTAAAAATGTATATGCGTCTTTTTGGGCTCAAGCTATGACGTCCTGATGGAAGGTTCCTTCAGTAGCTTCCTAGGGTATATTTAATTACAGTGGATATTCCCAGAGAATTAAACTAAAGGTTATCACAGAATTCTAACTTCTGGTGCGAGTACCCTAAAGGTTTCCCTCTAGGATATCGTATATCAACAGGGGACGCATGTATTAACACGCCACATAGCTATCTGCCCCCCCATATAGAGTTAACACTTCGATATGGAAAGGTGGAGAATAACTGGGGAGCCGTTCCACAGTTACACTCGTCCGTGGCTGCTTTTGGTACTCGAGACATAAACAAACGGGCGCCATTGCTAAATGACGTCACGTCCGTCCTCATCCTTTTGCCTGTAGCTCCTTGCTTAAGTCGGATTTTCCCTAAGTGCTTTTTTCATCAGCTTACATCGCCGTTATGTCGCTACCTTCAGCCTCGCCTTCTTCTGGAAAGTTGAGACCAGGTTCCAGTATTGTTTAAATAACCTCTAGCCGTAAAGTAACTTCTACTTTTCGTAAAATACAGTGGAACCTCTACACACGAACGTATCTACATTCGAATTTTCCAACATCCGAAGTAAAATTCGAGCAAATTTTTTACTCTACACCCGAATTTTATTTCGACACACGAAGTAAACATTACGCCATTGAGCGTCGAGTGCTCAGTTCTCTATTCTTGTTTGTATCGTGTGGTTGTCCTCTTTTTGGTCTGTTATTAACAGTGCTTATTTTCTTCCTTTTCTCACATTTCCTTTTTGATTTTACCTATAATCATGGTGCCTAAGAAGCTAAGTATCAGTACAGGAAGAAGGCAATTCTTTCATTAGAATTGAAGCAATAAATTATAGAAAAACATGAGAGCAGTGTGCATGTGAGTGATACTGTATGGCTAAACAATATGGCCGGAATAGGCCTATGATCTCGAGGATCATCAAGCTGAAGGCAGGCATTAAAGCAAATAACCATCGAAGGGGATCACCATTATTACAAGACATCTTAGCAATACCCTGG
The DNA here is from genome assembly GCF_036898095.1 of Palaemon carinicauda. NCBI lineage: Eukaryota > Metazoa > Arthropoda > Malacostraca > Decapoda > Palaemonidae > Palaemon > Palaemon carinicauda. Next base: position 47,928,953 of record NC_090745.1, on the reverse strand, counting down.
AAGAGATAGAACGCCTTTTGTTGATAGGGATAAAGGAATACCCTGGAAGAGATAGAACGCCTTTTGTTGATAGGGATAAAGGACAAAGAGATTGTTGGCAACGATCATTTGTGAGAAGGGCCAGCGTGATGAACAGAAAGAAATAAAAAAGTGAAGCAAAGAAAACCATGATAACATTAACAAGCTCTTTTAAATAAGACTTCTCTCTTTTTCTGTTTCTCTCTAAACATAGCATTAACATGTTCTTTAAATAAAATCTCTCTCTCTCTCTCTCTCTCTCTCTCTCTCTCTCTCTCTCTCTCTCTCTCTCTCTCTCTCTCTCTCTTTCTTCTTCGCTGTTATAGTGTTAGATACGTCTATTATTTTTTTTCCGAGAGAGAGAGAGATAAAACAAAAATGTGTTTAGAGTACATATGATTTTTAACAGCGTCAACGAGTTGAAAAACAATTAAATGTAACTAAGAAAGTAATAACAGCTAATCTGAATTCATTTATTAACTAAAACAAATATGGATACAAACACACTCGTGTGCGTATGCACAAACACACACACACAGGTGCAAAAATTGCTACGCAATAAGAGAGACGGTCGGGGAGGAGGTAGAGATGGTGACTGCGATAACATACTGTAACTCGTCACTGAAAGTGATGAAAATAAAAATAAAAAAAAAAATGTAAAAAATATGAAATATAAAAATGAAAAAAAAAATAAATAAGCTAAGTTAGATTAAAATTTCCGTAGTGTAAGTTACGGTATGTTATCGCAGTCACCATCTCTACCTCCTCACCGATCGTGTCTCCTCGTGCGTGTGTGTGTGTTTGCGCATACGCACACGAGTGTGTTTGTATCAATATTTGTTTTAGTTAATAAAGGAATTCAGATTCGCTGATATTGTTTTTTTAGTTACATTTAACTGTCTTTCAACTCGTTAACACTGTTAAAAATCATATGTTCACAACACATTTTTGTTTAATCTCTCTCTCTCTCTCTCTCTCTCTCTCTCTCTCTCTCTCTCTCTCTCTCTCTCTCTCTCTCTCTCTCTCAGAAAAAATAGACGTCTCTAACACTAACAGTGAAGAAGAACAAAAAGAGAGAGAGAGAGAGAGAGAGAGAGAGAGTATTTATTTAAAGAGCATGTTAACACCTTCTCGCCGATCGTCCGTCTCCTCCAGGCGTAGCAAATCCAACACCTGCGTTGGCCTGTCTCTAAGGTAAAGTGGCAAAAAAACACATTTTTTATTTACTATTTGTTTATAATTATCTTTTTTACATGCTTCTTTCATATTATGCAGTTATGTTATTGTTATGTGTAATTATGTGTAGCCATTTATTAAGGATTTATTATAGGTTTTTAGGGTGAGGAACGAATTAAATGAATTACCATGTATTCTTATGGGAAAATTCGTTTCTACATCCTAAGTTGGTTGTGGAACGAATTAAATTCGTATGTAGAGTACCACTGTGCTGTGTTTTGTGGCAGAGCTGTGCCGATTCCGGACGTGCCATTTTATGGCGTCGCTGTTCATGTTGCATGCTTTATTTAGTTAGCCAGAACAGCCCTCTCCAGTCATTTAACTAATTAATATTATTAGTTATTTAGTCTTCATAACTAGGAAATACTTATATCGTGTTTTAGCGCTCATCAGACCCGGTCGCCGTTCGACCCCATACTAGATCGCTAGCTTAGCCCCTAGGCTGGACAGCCTAGTGCTTGTTTTCATGCATGATATATACCAGTGTTCCTAGGTTAAGTTATGAAGATTGTGGCATTATTAAACATACTATTAGCTGTGATTTAAGTGTTTTTCGCCTTCGGGGACCATATAGGGGACTGTGTTGATTGTGTATCATTCCATCCTAACCTAATGTAGGAACCCCTATATGCTCCCTATCCCCCTGCCTGCGGGCATTCCCTCTGTGTGGTCTTGCTTCCCCTTCTATATAGGGGAAATTTGTCTACAAACAGAGTATTTATCGCTTCTCTGCCTACCGTAAGGGAATGACCCTCCCTTAGGGTCGTGTCCGAGAAATAAGGTAGGGCTTGGCCCTTCCTGAGTTGCACCTGGTTGGGTTACTCCTTCCTCCCTGCAACTTGGGATGTGTCTTTCAAGCTTTCCTAGCCTAGGAGTTAGCCCTCCTTCTCTAGGTTAAGCTCTGGGGGTTGACTCTACCCTATTATAGTTTGAGACGGTGCTCCTGTACCGTTCTCATTCTGGGCTACCTAGCTTAGGTTAGGGAGCGTTCTCCCTTACCTTGGTGGCCGTTCTCATACAGAGTCTCCTCTATAGAAAGACTTTTTTTTCTTCCCCCTCTCCACCTATCCCTTTGGTGTAGGCTTGCCTACACACATCTGTCCTTAGTCCTACAACTCCTCCCTTGGGTGGAGTGGTAGGGCTAACATTGTTCTCCTGCTGAGCTGGCCGCTCTGGTACACATACCCTTCATAGCGTTCTATGGGGGTGGTTGCCGGCGGGGGATTCCCCCCTCTTGAGTGCTAGGAGTATCCACTCTTATCATGAGTGTACTCTCTCTGGAGGGATGCCGGAGGGGTATGGGATCTTACCCCTTCCATCCCTCCTTACCTTTCTCTCTTTCTATCCTGGTGCCGGTCTCTTGCCGCCTCTACTGCCGGCGATAGCCACCACTACCTCAGGTGACATTCTTTCATAAGATGCCTCCCCCCTCTAAGACGTCAGCCTTCCGTGTGCAGGAGGCTGCCGCCTTCCGTCGACATACAGCCGACGTCCCACCCCTCATTGTACCTAGTAACAGCCGGCTGACCTTCGGAGTCGGCCACCGGCATGCCGGGATTGATTGCCGGCGGTCTAGGTATACAACCATATACATATCTCTCTTATATGAATTGATCCAAGCTCACAATGCTGTCAGCCTTCGGCTGCCGGAGCCGCCGCCCCCTTCCGGCGACCCGCCGCTGTGCCGGCGGTCGCCACGATGGTATTATACTTTAGATACTCAGTGTGTCTGTCTTGATGCCTTCCACCCTGCAGGACCGGCCTCCGGCGTGCCGTCGGTCTGTCGGCACCCTCCTGAGACGTTAAGGGACATGCACTCCTTCCATACCTGCCGACAACATGCCAACAGTCAAAATACTGCAGCCAGATGGCTTGGCCACTTCTATATATAGGTATTGTCTTACCATCCAAGATTGTGGCTATGCTGTTTGATTGCATATTACAATATTCCAGCATACTCTGACTGTCTTAGTGCAGCCGTTTGCCGGAACCTACATTTAATAAGGAGTTTCTCCTATACCCCTTCTACTCCAGGGTTCTGAGTGGTCTCAGACCCTGCTACACCCTGCGGGCAATTTGGTTAGAAGCTTAGCTCGGCTTATCCATATGGATTCCCTTATTGTGACCTTCGGCCACAAAAGAAATTGCCTACAGATAAGGTTACGGTAACCGACTGGGCGAGATTCACAAGTATGTGTCTATCTACTTCCTTTCCCGCTCATTATTCTCAAGCATTAGAATGCCTTGTTATTAATTTAATATTTAAGAACTTAGATTAAGATATCTTAATTTTAGAGTAATGTAAGTCATTCTTATGCCTTCCATGTACTCGTGATCTCTTTCTTTTACAGGAGGAGTATATGAAGTGTGAGAGCAACTTTTGCGGGGGTGAAGCGCCCGGACTTCTACGGGCACAAGGCGTGCCGGACCCACGCCCCCTGCGCCGCCAAGAAAGGCGACCTGAAGTATTGGGACCCGCAGAACTGCACGGTCTGCAAGAGTCATTTGGTCGAGGCGTTCGACGATCCTCCTTCTGCAGAGGCAAGGGACAACGCTAGAGAGAAGCTACGCAAATGGGTGCGTGGCTTCCAGAAGAACGCCACCGGGTCGTATCTTGCCAACGAAGACTTGAGGGCCTTGCTTTTCCCAAAGGCATCCAAAGACTCTGTGGTCCCCCGTGATCAGATCCCCACCGTCCAGATCGTGGTGGAACCTAATATTGTCATGGCCCAGTCCATGCATGAGTGCCATCCAGATTCCGATAACGTGGAACGTATGTCGGAAGTGTCAGAAGAGACGGAGAAGAACCTGATGGGCGAGGAACTCGACTATGAGGAAGATCAGGTGGAATACCCTGATTCGGAGACCAAGGTCGCTCCTGCCCCTACTCCTGCAGCAACTCCTGCACCGTCGGAGGAACCTGTTTCTTCGACTTTTGCCACCCCGGACCCTCTTCCATCGGCCACTCAGGAGGTCTTCAAGATGCTTGAAGCCCTCATGGAAAGAAAACTACGAGAAACCCAGGAGCAAATCCGGACGACTTTCGTTAATCTGAAACAACTGAAACGGATTTCGGTTAAGGACCTCCCCACTTGCTCGGAAGCTAACCCATGGAGTTATGCCGAGCATATGCCAATTACAACTGGCAAAATCTACATCAGTGAAAGGGTTGGCTCTATCTTGCTGGAAGAAGTGGAGTTCTTCCCGAATTTTGAGGCTTATCCGGACTGTTACGTCCGGCTCAGGTCCGAACCAGCCTCAAAGGAAGAGACCGAACCGAAGGAGGTTATCGTGTTCGATCTCGCGAAGGCCCAGGCTATGTTAGCCCAGGCGGTGAAGAGTAGGGGTTTCACCAACTCCAAGATGCCGGCGCTTAGCAAGAAGCATCCAACCTTCGTTGCGCCGAATGCTGCGACTTTCCCCTTCATCGAAAAGGCCTTCACAGCGGTCTTAAAGGCAGTGGAGGAAGGGAAACCTTGTTCTGCACTGGAGGAGTGCAGACCCTTTCCATTACTGTTCCTCCCGATGATAGGCACTGGAAAGACGTCCAGTCAACCTTCACGATAGGGAAACTAGAGCCTGACGTAGCCGGTCGTCAATTTAATGAGGACCTCCCAAGGCTAAATGATTACCTCCTTCGTAGGGAACAGGATACGAAGGAGAGGCTTGCCGTGTCGCTGTCCCACCAGGTACAGCTGGAACTTATGGCCGGGGATACTACAGTCCCGGACTTTTATATGGTCCTAGCCAAATCACACTTGGCAACGGTGACAAAGGACCTATATAGCTTTACTAGGGCTAGCAGAGCCTGTCGTGAATTCGTGTTCGCCAACACGACGGTGAAACACGAACCCCGGTGGCTGATTTCCTCCAATATCTGGGGTAAGTATCTCTCTCCTTCCTCTCTGGTGAAAGAGATTGTAGACAAAGCCGCCACGGAGAATAGGAACCTTCTCCACAAGTGGGGCATGTCAAGAAAGAGGAAATCCTCTCAGGATGATGGCCCTCAGCCTAAGAGGAAACCTCAGAAGCCGAAACCCCAGCAACGTCAACAGAGGTAGGGGCTCAAGCAGAGGATCCGGCAGAGATTCTTCTCGCCGTCCCTCCAGAGGTAGAGGAGGAAGGGGAGCTAGCGGCTGAGGTGGCAAACCCTCGGGATACCAGAAGAAATGAAGTGCTTCCGGTGGGAGGAAGACTCCGCCAATTCCAGAATCGTTGGACCTTCGATCCCTGAGCACACAGCATCGTCAAGAAGGGACTAGGCTGGAGCTGGACTCAACCACCCCCAGCCTTCCAGCAATTCTTCCAACAGTCAACCCCTCTCCTGGAAAAATATGTCCTAGAACTCTTGAACAAGAAGGTGATCAGGAGGGTAGTCAACCAGGTTCCAAGGGAGACTATTTTGCGTTCCCAAGAAAGACTCCGACAAACTCAGAGTCATTCTAGACTAATCCCCTCTCAACAAGTTCATTGCGAACAACAAATTTAAGATGCTGACTCTGCAACAAATAAGACCCTTCTGCTTCAAAGGGCCTACACGGTCTCCATAGACCTGGCGGATGCCTACTGGCACATTCCAATGAATCATTACGCTTCCTCCTACCTCCAAAAGAAAAGTTACGCCTTCAGGACCATGCCCTTCGGACTCAACGTGGCTCCACGGATCTTCACCAAGCTGGCAGACGCCATCGTCCAACAGCTCCGTCTTCAGGGCGTCCAAGTGATGGCCTACCTAGACGACTGGTTAGTCTGGGCGACATCGCCCGAAGATTGTGTAAGAGCCTGCAACAAAGTCACCCAGTTCCTAGAGCATCTCGGATTCAAGATAAACACCGAGAAATCTCGCCTCTCTCCAGCTCAGAAGTTCCAATGGTTGGGAATCCATTGGGATCTTCAGTCACACCGCCTTTCCATCCCCCAGAAGAAAAGGAAGGAAATAGCAGGGTCTGTCAGAAGACTTCTAAAATCCAAACGGATCTCAAGACGACAGCAGGAACAAGTTCTCGGCTCTCTACAGTTCGCCTCTGTGACAAACCCAGTGCTTCGCGCACAGCTAAAGGATGCCGCGGGAGTCTGGAGACGATTCGCATCCATCGCTCGAAGAGACCTCAAGAGACGGCTTCCAAACAGACTTCACTCACTTTTAAAGCCGTGGTCAGAAGCAAAGACCCTGAAAAGGTCCATTCCTCTTCAACACCCGCCTCCATCGATCAACATCCACACGGACGCTTCACTGGAGGGTTGGGGATGTCACTCCCACCAACGACAGGTTCAAGGAACATGGTCTCCCCTATTCAAGACGTTTCACATCAACATCTTGGAGGCCATGGCCGTTCTTCTCACCCTGAAGAAACTCTCCCCGCCTCCCTCGATCCACATTCGTCTGACTCTGGACAACTCGGTGGTAGTCAGATGTCTCAATCGTCAGGGCTCGAGATCGCCCCAGATGAATCAGGTATTTCTTCCGATCTTTCGTTTGGCAGAAAAGAAATGGCACCTGTCTGCAGTTTACCTACAAGAATTCCGCAACGTGACGGCGGACGCTCTATCAAGGACAAGCCCAATAGAGTCGTAATGGTCTCTAGATGCAAGGTCATTCTCCTTCATCTCTCACCAAGTCCCGGAACTTCAGATCGATCTCTTCGCGACGAGCGACAACAATCAACTTCCTCGATATGTGGCCCCGTACGAGGACCCCAAGGCAGAAGCAGTGGATGCCATGTCACTGGATTGGAACAGATGGTCCAGGATATACCTGTTCCTCCCCCCAACCTTCTGCTGAAAGTCCTCTCCAAACTGAGAACCTTCAAAGGGACCGCGGCCCTAGTGGCTCCCAAGTGGCCCCGGAGCAATTGGTACCCTCTGGTCCTGGAGCTGCAGCCCACCCTGATTCCCCTACTGGGCCCAGTTCTCTCTCAACAAGTACAGAAGTCGACTGTCTTCGCTTCATCACTGAAAGTCAGGGACCTTCATCTCAGGATTTTCTCTCCTTAGCCGCAAAGAAAAGGTTTGGAATCTCGAAGAAAAGTTTAGACTTCCTCGAGGAATACAAGACTGAATATACAAGATGGCAATACGAATCTTCCTGGAGAAAGTGGGTCGCTTTCGTCAAAGCAAAAAATCCTACGGAAATCACCATTGATTTTTGTATGTCCTTCTTCATTCACCTTCATGGACAAGGCTTAGCAGCCAACACGATTTCCACCTGCAAATCGGCTTTGACTAGATCACTTCTGTACGCCTTCCAGATTGATCTGTCCAGTGATATCTTCAATAAATTGCCAAAGGCATGCGCTAGACTACGCCCAGCACCTCCGCCAAAACCTATCTCCTGGTCCCTGGACAAGGTGCTCCATTTTGCCTCTTAACCTGGACAACGATTCGTGCCCTCTAAAAGACTTTACTCAAAAAGTTATCTTCCTTTTTGCTCTCGCCTCGGGAGCCCGAGTCTGTGAAATAGTGGCATTATCAAGAGAAGAGGGTCATATCCTATTCGCAGATACAGGAGAACTTACCCTCTTCCCTGATCTGACGTTTTTCGCTAAGAATGAACTACCCACCAAGAGATGGGGCCCTTGGAGAATCTGCCCCCTGAAGGAAGATGTCTCTCTATGTCCAGTGGAGAGTCTAAAGGTCTATCTTCGAAGAACTTCAGACTTCGGTGGAGGACAACTCTTCAAAGGAGAAACATCGGGTAGCGACTTGTCACTGAAACAACTAAGAGCGAAAATCACCTACTTCATTCGCAGAGCGGATCCTGACAGTACACCCGCAGGTCATGATCCTAGAAAAGTCGCGTCTTCTCTGAACTTCTTCCAGAGCATGGATTTTGAAAGCCTCAGGAGCTTCACAGGATGGAAATCATCGCGCGTTTTCTTCAAGCACTACGCAAAGTAAGTGCACGAAGTTAAACATTTCGTGGTAGCCGCAGGTAGTGTTATGAAACCTGCTGTTTAACTCTGCATAGAACAGCGAGTTACTTGGGACTGTAACTCTCCGGGTGCCTGTGTTGACCCTGTGGTGATACAGTACATAGTGATTTCATGGACACTTAGTGTTTCTAATAGACTGTTCTTACCAAGGTGAAATGTCATAGACTTTACATGAGTGCCACATGCTCTAGGGCATGATGTGTTTTCTTTGAAAAAGACTGACATTCCTCTGGAACTTGTTTCTAAAAGTGAAAATTTCTTTTCAGAGTCAAGATTGAAGTCTTTATTTTCTATGTACGTTATTCTTTATTATTGTAAATAAACTTTACATTTATTATTGTAATTGTTATCACAATAATCTGCAATCTTTGAAATAAAATGTATTTTGTTACATGTGCGTCTCTCTCCGTTCCTATTATTTATTGAGAAATATACGATTGTTATAGTTTCATTTACAGTGAACCCTCGCTACTTCGCGGTTCGACCATCGCGGATTCACCACTTCGCGGATTTTTTCCATAACCCATATATATACAGTAATATATATATATATATATATATATATATATATATATATATATATATATATATATATATGTATGCATGTATTTATGTATATATGTAGGTATGTATATGTGTATACATATAATATATATATATATATATATATATATATATATATATATATATATATATATATATATATATATATATATATATATATATATATATATATATATATATATATATATATATATATATATATATATATATATATATATATATACACACACACACACATATATATATATATATATATATATATATATATATATATATATATATATATATATATATATATATATATATATATATACTGTATATCTATATATCTAAAGTAGGAAGATGTGATGTAGTTCTAAGGGAAAAGTATGGGAAATATGTCTGGGTAATAAGCAAAGCTCTACCACCAGTTTGTTTCTACATTATGATCAGAGATAAATGTAAACAAAACATTGGTTGCCATTTTTTATCGTGCTTTTTAGCATGTTTAGGAAATGCATGATATAAAATCACCTTTAATATTTGTGCCTGTTTTAGTTTAGGGTACTGTAGTACATGCATTAAGTGTTCTGTACATTAAAGGGTAGTTTGTTAACAGTACTACGTACAAGGGAAGGTGTTAAAAGTCTGAATATACATGTTGAATAAATAGGTAAATATGGTGTCACTACTTCGCGGATTTTCACCTATCGCGGCCGCGACTGGAACCTATCTACCGCGATAAACGAGGGTTCACTGTACTCCTTTCTTTCTAAAGGAGAAGAATAATATATATATAATTGTATTATATACTCACTCATGCTTTGATAATATTCCTACCTGAATATTAACCTTTGTCCTGGGTCCGAGACCAGATTGATCTCTCCTCCAGGGAGTGTAGTAAGTGTTAATCACTTACCTATATTTGATTATATTCCTACACGAATATTAACCTTATGTGTTGTCTCCGAGTCCTGCACGAACTCTCCGCAGGGTGAGTAGCTCTTCAATGATCGCTTCGAGATATTAGTATGGTCCACCAGGACTTCTCTGCCAGGGGGGCAGGAAGCTAGTTCTTCACGGAATCTCTAGTAAGGACATGTTACATACCTCTATTCGAAGCCCTTGGCACTTGCATAAAAAGGGGGAAAATTTCCACGATACATTAATTCTCTGGTACACTTCCATCAGGACGTCATGGCTTGAGCCCAAAAAACGGATTTTGAGCGAAGCGAAAAATCTATTTTTGGGTGAGATAGCCATGACGTCCTGATGGACCCTCCCGTCTATTCTAGTCCAGCCTTTCAGGCCCCGCCCTGTCCTGCTGTATCATGGAGATTAGCAAGAAGCTGGGCTCAGGATGAGGACGGACGTGACGTCATTTAGCAATGGCGCCCGTTTGTTTACGTCTCGAGTACCAAAAGCACTCACAGACGAGTGTAACTGTGAAACGGCTCCCCAGTTATTCTCCACCTTTCCCTATCGAAGTGTTAACTCTATATGGGGTGCAGATAGCTATGTGGCGTGTTAATACATGCGTCCCCTGTTGATATACGATATCCTAGAAGGAAACCTTTAGGGTACTCGCACCAGAAGTTAGAATTCTGTGATAACCTTTAGTTTAATTCTCTGGGAATATTAACTGTAGTTAAATATACCCTAGGAAGCTACTGAAGGAACCTTCCATCAAGACGTCATGGCTATCTCACCCAAAAATAAATTTTTCGCTTCGCTCAAAATCCGTTTATTCGCCCCACAAGTAGCTGAATAAAACTAGCCAGAGTCTTTAATTATTTTCCTAATATAAAACACTTGAAGTTGCTTCTGTGTGTGAACATGCTTGTGGTAAGTTAATTCCACTTTGTTCTTACGTATACAAAACCTTGTCGCTTCTATAGTCAGTGTTGACAGTTTCCCTGCAGGGGACAGGAAGCCCTAAGTTAGTTCCAAACTTAGCGGATATGACGAATAACGGTAGCGTCATATATTTATGTGGTCTGGGGGACCATATAGAAGCTGATTCAAGGTAAAGGCACTTATACAAACCCACAGATATAGTACTTTCAAGTAATTCTCTGGTAAACTTCCATCAGGACGACATGGCTGAGCCCAAAAACGGATTTTGAGCACAGCAAAAAATCTATTTTTGGGTGAGATAGCCGTGTCATCCTTATGGACCCGTCCTCCTTTCTAGAAAAGGGTTATACATATGTAACAAATTCTCACCCGAAACTACTCTATCAGTAGCCATCCATGCTTAATTGCCACAAGGAATGAGTTGCTCCGTAGAAGTACCGGAAAGGGGATCCACCGGGTAACCTTGATTACGGCTCCCCTTCATTTTCGCCACTCTTCCCTCTCAGAGTGAAAACACTATTCGGGGTGAAGATTGCCATGTGTCGTATCAAGAAATACGTCCCCTGATATTATGCGATATCCTTAAGAATTTTCTTAAAGATACTTGCGCCAGGAGTTAGAATTCTGAAGACTTATGGTCAATTCTTTGGGAGTATCACTGTAGCTAAATATCCCTTAGAAAGCTGCCTAAAGAAACCTTCCATCAGGACGACATGGCTATCTCTCTCACCCAAAAATAGATTTTTCACTTTGCTCAAAATCCGTTAAAAATACCTTAGGCTCCTTGCTGGACTAGTAACAGATGGTTGAGGGCATTGGTTACCCAGGTCAAGTCTGGGATGAATGAGAGTATGTCTGGCCCTTTTTTCCTTTCTTCATCTTCCCCTCTCTTTAGGTGCAGGGCCATGGGTCCCTCTGCAAGCTGTCTTCAACCTCTGCAGGTAGTAACCATTTCCCTTGTATAGCCTAGTATAGTCACAAATTAATATACTTGTACATGTCCCATTGCTTTCCACGAGGTAAGCATTGGGAAATGTCTTTTGGTTTCCATTTCTATTTAAACTGAATTCTCTTACCTAGACATTCATATGCTATCTCACAATTATTAGAGTTGCTCAGGCCGCTATCATTCTCACAATTTCACTTGGTATTGATAAGCGAGTTGGCAAGGTTTCCCTCGATTACAGTCGAATACTAAACTAGGTAAACCTGGGTCAATGACTAAGCCAGAAGTCGGATTCCATGCTCCTAAGGGTGAGTCATCCCCATAAATGACGTAAGGTTTGTTAGTAAGGGAATAAATAACCAATTGAGATAATTTTTATTTTTCCCTAACTAATACAAACCTGGAGTTAATAAATTATCATGCCATCACCTTTCCCTCAATAAGTCCTGCTTGCAATAAAGTGATGTAGTTCACTGATGTATGAGTAGATATAGGTGGCTGGGTAACCCCCCATCCCCCCATCCTTCCTACTATAGTGGTTAGGCAGGGTTACTACCTCGCACTTTCAGTCTAATGGCTACCTTCCAGCTCCGCCGAAAGATAATCCCGTAAATAACTCCAGGTTTTTATTAGTTTGGGAAAATACAAATTATCTCTGAATTTGTCTTGTTAAAAGGTTGCTCATACCTGGCAAAGGAAGTGGCTGGACATTGTTCTAGAGACCAACCATTTATATATATATATATATATATATATATATATATATATATATATATATATATATATATATATATATATATGTGTGTGTGTGTGTGTGTGTGTGTGTCCATGCCCCACCTTCAATCCTAGGACTACTGATGGTCAGACAATAGTTGCTAATGAATAGGCTAGTAGATTCATAGATGTGAAGTGCATAACAACCATTTATAAGCTCATGAAACAATGAAATATTTTAAGATTGAAATTCCAAGCTCTATTTTACAAACAAAGTTTTCTATAAGCAACTAGCCATGACCTTTCTGTGTGGGTTCCTCCTTGAATGCTATTGCTGACTCCCACCCTCGAGTGGTAGTGGGTAGCCAATGAAGGGAAGTGATAAGTTTCCTATAATCAGTTAGATAATGTTCTAGACTTAATCTAGTTTAGGTTTAGGGTACTCTAGAACTCCAGATATACTTTTCTAAATGCCATGACCAGATTAGCTGATCTGATCATGGCACCCAAAATACTTAGATTGATAAAATACTCCCGAAATTTAAAACAAAAGCACATAAATGTTTTATTTAAGCTCAATTACTATTCAAATGATAGAATTTTCTAAAATGGAATAATGCTAAAGAAACAAAATTGAATATGAGAGAGAGAGAGAGAGAGAGAGAGAGAGAGAGAGAGAGAGAGAGAGAGAGAGAGAGAGAGAGAGAGAGAAATATTAATTCTCTTATTTGATGTCAGGATGTCAGGAAACTTAAAATCTCTCTCTCTCTCTCTCTCTCTCTCTCTCTCTCTCTCTCTCTCTCTCTCTCTCTCTCTCTCTCTTGGTAATAAGTGAAATCTTTGTTTCTTTGCTAAGTCCCTATTGAGGCTTTATAAATAAGCACCACAGAGCTAAAAACTATAGAATATGCATTGGCAACATGAATTAAACTCCGGTTAACGTTAGGCAATTCAGCTCACAGTACAAGTAATGAGAGAAGCATTTCAGATAAGATAATTGGAAAATGATAAATGAAGTAATAATTGTTTCTTTTAGTAAATGTGAAACATCCTTCGGTAGCATACCTTGATAATAAGGGAGTTATTTGACCTGAAAATTGAGGTTTACCACAGAATAGGCAGGGTTGATCAACTGATTTGAATGTAAACAATGCCTAGAATTAAAATTCGCTATGTTTTTTATTGTAAATACGAGACTAAATTGTGAATATTACATGCATTATTATCGGATATAGTTAAGGGAAAGAACAGTGAGGAGGACGAAATAATATGATAAAGAGACTAGACGGGGGGGGAGGGGGGGGGGGGGTTGTAGCCAAGCTCCCTTCTCCTTGCACATTTCCTCTGCCATCTACCTAATTCAAATAAATTGGCGAAATCAATGAATATGGGAAATGTAAGCAGGAATGAGAATACGTGGAATGACGGATAAGAAAGAGGTTTAGAATGATTAATAATATGAAAATGACAAGGGAATGCTAGAAAAGAGAAGATGAATGAAATCGCAAAAAATAATGAGAATCAAAAGAGTTGGAAAGATACGTTGTAGATGTGTGCAGGAGACCAATGTAAATGTACGAAAGGGATTTGGGAAGGTATTGGGAAAAGGATTAAGGATATAATAATAAGTGAAGGACAATAATAATGAGAAGGAGATATCATACTAATATGCATGATAGGTTATATCAGTGAGGTAATTCTGTGAAAGTAAATGGTCATATCGGGGGGATAGTATCGTGAAGGTGAATGTAGGTCGACAGCGGACTACGCAGATTTCATCAGCTAATTTGAATGTAGACAATGCATGAGATTATAACTCAATATGTTTTTAATTATAAATACGATACTAAAAGGCGAGTATTACATGCATTATTATTGGATACAGTTAAGTGAAACACCAGTTTAATAAAAATCCGGTTTATTTCAAATATAGCTGTAATTTTTTACTACAGTAAATGGATATACTCTACAGAGAGAGCTAGGACCAGCTGGGTGTAGAGATAGGTAGTGGTGCGCAACACTCCCAGTATAAAGGAGCGTGGGCTATTTGAAATCACGGATCACCTTGAATTTTATTGCAATTTTTATGAGAATGTTTATTCAATAGGTATTGCATTGTACTTGGCCATCTCAATGCAGTTGCCAACTATTAGAAATCAAATTTTTAATGTTGGGTAAACCATCTTCACAAAGAATTTTTTTATTTTTTTTTTCCTTGGCCCTGAAGCAAGAAACTGTGATTAACGACATTCGACTGTATGTATATACACACACACATTCAACCCTCAACCATATGCACCGGTTAGGGAACAGACACACTGCGATGATTGAAATCCACATAATATTGGTGTCTTAGGATCAGTGAACTCCAGCTTCCATAACCAAGTAAACTCTACCCACGTGCGGTTGACTAAGAGCCTATTACAGTGTTTTCACGTAGTCCAATAAGTGTATTGTAGGGTTTCACTACATTGATTGTCCAGTAAATTGCTGTACTGTTATTTTTACATCTTTTCTTTGATAACCCATTTTCTTCACAATCCCAGATCCTTAAAATTGGCTAGAATTTAATAAATTTATAAAAAATAATACAATATGCAATTTGTGCAACTTTATCAGTTACTGCCTATTAAGTGGTAGCAAGCTTAAGTTTTACGTCCCAGATACCCATTAATGGGATATCCTCAGTCATTCCTCAAGAAATTCTCACAATACTATTTGTAAATGATCTCTCCATATCATTTGCTGGAGCTAGAATGGCAATGGTTGAGAGCAAACTACTACTACTCAATCGACAAAATTATTCAGTGGGCTGATATGAATGGGTTTTAAGTTTTCGACAAGCAAAGCTACTGTCGTTCATTTCTGTTGTATTCCGGAAGTACATCCAGACCCGGATATATACAGGTATTGCTCGACTTACGACTATTCGACTTTACGACCATTTTTTCAGGGTGATGACGTCACAAGTTTATCGAAAATAGGACGAATATTTCCTTGAAAATAATCTATTTTCTTGTATACATATAAACTGATTTATCTTGGTAAATTATTATTTTCTTTTATTGTTAATATTCAGTATTTATTTTCAGTTAAAAATACATTAAGAAAAGTTTTAATATCTGTCGAGTTCATATTATATGTCTGGTGACGTCACATCACCGGCGGAAAGCGTCCGGGCAATACAGTGATTTCCTTCCCATAGGCTAACGATTAATATTAGTATTCCCATTATCGAAATATTGAATAACGATACAAAGTATTTTGTAGGTCTGTATCGGTTGTCATGAGTACTACGTAGCGTAAATTTGACTGTACGCTACTTTTTTAATCTGATAATGGATCGATGTTTATATAAAGAAAATATACTAATAGGGCAAATATTTTCTTGAAAATAATATATTTCCTTTTACATTATAAAAATGAAATACTTTTGTTTGTTAAGTTAGTATTTTCTTTTCATTTCTTGCAAGAAAAAAGAAAATGGATTTACATATTTTGCAAGTCATTGTAGAGCTTACGTCACGTATCTTGTGACGTCATGTATTTGGCGTAAGCGAGCTGACAAACCGAATGATTTCCTTTCATCATGTTGCCGAGTAATCTTATTACAGCATTCCCATAATCGAAACACAGTAACGATATCAAGTGTTTTAGTGCTCTGTATCATTAGTTATGAGACGAGTACAACTTACCGTAAATTTAAAGGAAAAAGTCTGATGACGTCATATTTCTGGCGGAAAGCGAGAGGCAAATCAAGTGATTTTAACTGAATTAAAAATCAAAATACGAAAAGAGAGAGAGAGAGAGAGAGGTGCATATTCCTTTTATAACTAGTAATAAAGTCTATAAACAATGTATGGAGAATGTGATACCCTATAATATATTGGCGCTGATGTAATATTTATTATGAAGAGATTTTGAATGTAAAGAAAATTATATGAATCGGTGTTATTCATACTATATGTGCGCATAATCGTAATACGGCAGCGTGACCTTGAGATCAGCTGATTCCAACCGAAAGTAAATCAAAAGTATTTGTTGATTATTGATATGATCAAGAAAATGAAAAATAAAATATAAACGTGTTTTAATAAAACAACAATTAAACACAATAATGTCTAATGAAATATGAAGGCTTAATATTGAACTGAAAATTTAATACTGTATGAAGCTTTAAAAAATTAACTACCCGTATGCGATTGCGGGAGCGAGCACACACACACACACGCACGCACAGAGAAAGAGCTAGTGTACTGTACAACTATTTCACATTATACCTAATGATTAGACAAATTGTATGGAAACTGATTTCCTGTAACATATTGACGCTGTTGTAATATCCATGGAGATATCCTCACTTTTGACTTGGTTGAAGTTCACTGTTAACCTATGCTTTTCCTGAAGGTTCCTCTTGAATAGAGAAATATCCTTTATGCGATTACAAGCAAAGATATTTTTGGTTGCTATGGCATCAGTATGTAACCATTGTAATACACTCTGTGAATCCACTTCACAAATTACTTGATTGAATTAAAGAAATTTGAATGAATCAAGAATGAGAGGCAGGTATTTTGAGGCTAAATAAACTGCCATAAATTCCAGGAGTAGGCAAAATCTTCATTTAAAGATGCTACTTGAGTTTCAGCTAACAACAATTGCGATATACTATCACACACACTATACTGTAAATAGCAAATCCATAGCAAACCTTGGAAGCATTCCCAAAAATACACAAGGAATTCACTAAGTTTTCATCAACACATGGCCTGTGAAAATCTAACATAAAAAGCCGAACAACATTTTTTTCCACTCACCTAGTAATGTATCTGAAACTTATCCTTCCCAAGAAAGTTTTTGACACCATAATTCTCTCATCAGGATGGCCAGGGCATCAGCCACGTGCTGAGATACTACCGTTAGAAGGTAATGGGTCCTTTGTTTGGCAAGACAGTACTACATTGGATCCCTCTCTCTGGTTATTGCTTATTTTTTTTTTTTGCTTTGCCTACACATACACCTAGTAGTCTGGCTTATTCTTTCCACATTCTCTTCTGTCCTTATACACTTGGCAGCACTCAAGATTACCAAACAATTCTTCTTCACTTAAGAGATTACTTACTACACTATAATTCTTCAATGGCTACTTTCCTCTTGGTTAGGGTAGAAGAGAAACTTTAGCTGTGGCAAGCAGCACTTCTAGGAGGACACTCTAAAATTAAACCATTGTTTTCTAGTCTTAGGTAGTGTCCTAGCCTCTGTACCATGGCTTTCCACTGTCTTGGGGTAGAGTTCTCTTGCTTAATGGTACATTCGGGCACATTATTTCAAGTTATTTCTCTTATTCTTGTTGTTCATGTATTTAGAGTTTATATATGGAAGATTTAATTTAATGTTATTGTTCTTAAAATATTTTGTTTTAATTTGTTCATTACTTCTCGTAGTTTATTTCCTTTCCTCACTGGGTTATTTTTCTCTGTTGGAGCTCCTGGGCATATAGCATTCTGCTTTTCCAACTAGAGATGTAGCTTAGCTTGTAATAATAATAATAGTAGTAGCAGGCAATACAAGTCCAAATTAATCAACTACTTTATAAATTAGAAATAACACTTCCCTTTCTGTACAAGCATGAACATTCAATTTACTCTGACAATTTAAGAATATCATCTTTAACAATGTACTTAAAACCTAAAGCTTTCTGATAGTCATTACCAAGAGTAACAAAATTTCTGTCTTCCTGAATAAGAGATTGCAACTCTATCAAGAGAGTTCCAGAAACGGAAATAAAAACCACGCTCTTGCATCCGTGACAGGTATTCGGTATACTTTATCCTGAGGAAATCGGCAGAATACTCTTTATAAATAAATCTCAAGAAGTTGAGAGCACTTTTTCACAAAATGAGTCATGTTTCTTTAAAATGAAAGTACTTGCATTAAATCTGGAAATGATCGTCTAGTATATATAGGTAACTTAAACATTACCTTCTATCATAAAGAAACAAAACATTTCTTATCCCCCCTCTTTTGCAAGCATTATCTGTAAAATAACCTTGTTGATATCACTCAATATAACAATGCTGTTAGATCTGAAGTAGAGGGAAAATTGTGCAATTTCATCCAATAAACTAGTTCGTGCAATAGCAGCTTCATTCAAGGAAGGCTTATTATGAATACAGGACATACTTTAGTAGTAGTATTAGGCTCTACCTTAATATTTGGGTATTGTGGAATCTAAATATGTATTTCAAAATCTTTTGGCTTAAAATTTATCCTTTCACTAATCCTGTCTTGTAGCTGAGTTTTGAAAAACTTTTGATAATCATCTAACATTTCTGACCTCTCCAAAGTACTAACCACCATACTTAACCCTAGATAGGTTTTGTTATTTCACCTACTTGCATAGGTATCGATGGGTTGACCTCGACCCACCGTACAAAAAAATTAATCTTTAAGCCAATTCACAATCTTAATATCAAAATAAATTTCAAAGAATATTCTAATTTCCAAAAAAGTAAATAAAGGTATTTTGACGAAGGAAAAATCTATTTCTGGGCGAGAGACCTGTGCCGTCCAGTGAAATGCTCCTTTAGCATCATTTCTAAGGTATATAACTGCTATATATTACCAGAGAAAAAAGTTGCATAGGAATGCCAAGGATGAACCCAGCTCGCTCACCTAAATTAGGTGTCGGTATATAGTAACTGGGGCGTGAAAACCACTATCAGAGGTCTCGTGCCATTTAGATATCTCCTCTTCAAATATCCCCGTTACTATGAGGTGCCGTTCTACATCCACTACTGATTGCTACTACCACTATCTCCACCCACGCCAACTACGTCACTCCTCATAGCACCCAAGCTTGGGCCCATTCTGGGAGGGAAGCAGAGGGTGGGTTCACTGGGCGGCACAGGTCTCTCGCCCAGAAATAGATTTTTCCTTCGTCAAAATCCCTTTCCTGGGCTCAACCTGTGCCGCTCCGTGAAATAGTACAAGAGAAATGGTCCCAAAGATTGGAACCAACACCTGAGAAGGAAAGTAAATTAAAGTCAAAATATCAAAAAACATGATTTAATACAAATAGTAAAAATAAAGTACAAAGTATTCAAATGAGTTGTCTAATTCCTTATCATAAAGGATAGAAGGGTAAGTCGAGTAATTGCAACAAACATTCCAAACTATGGAAGTAAAAGGGGGAAAGTGCAATACAATGCCCAAAAAACTGTAAGATTAAATAACTATTTACAATCTTGAAGGTAATTACAACAATCATTCCAATCTATGGATGATTAAAACTATTTACAGACTTGATAAACATAAGAATGCACCGTAAGGATGCAGCCCAGGTGAAAAACAAAACAAAATGATATTAGGGACAATAAGTAAGGCAGGTAGGGGGAAAGAGAAGGGTAGAACAAGACTTAATGGTTATGGATCATGACTTTCAGGAAGAACCACATTCCCTGTTGCCACTGTTGCAAATTTTAGGGCTTCCAAAGGTTTCAAATAGTGGTGTTTAAAAACTGCTGGGGACTTCCAGCCTGTATATTTTGTAAGTTCATCGAATTTCATATGGTGAAAGTAATTAATAGATGTAGCTACAGCTCGTATATCGTGAAAATGTGGGAATGAATCCGGGTTAGCCTGTTTAATGAAATACAGAATCTGCTGTCTGATTCCTTTCAGAGTAATGGTTCCTCCATTCTCTCTAATAAATAAGGGCCCTGAGGACTTATTGGAAGTTCTATTCAAATATGCTTTCAGAGTGTTTACTGGACACAGAGATGGGTCCTGCAGAAGTGGAACAATCTTCCAGGGGGACCATCTGTTCTGAGGGTCCTCATTCTTTGCTAAGAATCTTTTGTCTGGAGAAATTAGTTTTTCCCCTGACGAGAGAAATTCAATATGACCTGGATCTCTAGACAAAGCTGAAAGTTCTGATATTCTGGCGCCAGATGCTAGGCTCATTAGGAACAAGGTTTTCCTTAATAATGGGATATAATTACAAGACTCGTTAGGAGTGTCAGAAGCCAATTTAAATACAGCATTGAGAAACCAGGAAACTGAGCTAGGACGAGTTGATGGTTTCAATCTGGCACAGGCTCTCGGGATGGATGAGAAGTATGAATCTGTAAGGTCAATATTAAATCCAATTTGAAAAATCTTCAAGGCTTATTTAATTGTGGTAATAGTACTAGCCGCCAGGCCTGATTCAAATAGAGTTCTAAAAAAGGAGACTGTCAGATTCATAGTCATCATCTCAGCCTTTGAGTCCCTTAAAAACTTTGCAAGTTTCTTAACAGCTGAATCATACTGTCGAAGGGTGGATTCCCTTTTATCTGATTCCAAAAATAGGGTATTCTGAGGATCAATATCTGCATCTCTTTGAGCTGCAAATTTCATAAAGTCCATAAAGTTAGGGCACTCTGAATTCTTGAGGAAGCTAACACACTGCTAGTTTGTACTACTTGTGTTAGTATTGGATTGGGAATCTGTTGAGGATGGAGACCAGTTCCACCAGTAGGGGAAACCAGTTGCTCTTGGGCCAGTTGGGGGCTACTAGAGCCACTTGGCCTCTGAAAGTTCTGAGTTTGTCTAGAACCTTCATTAACAGATTTATTGGTGGGAATAGGTAAATTCTCTCCCAATCGTTCCAGTCCAATGACATTGCGTCTGTGGCCTAAGCCCGAGGGTCCAGGTTGGGGGCTACATAGCACTTTAGTTTGTGGTTGGACTCTGTTGCAAACAGGTCTACTTGGAGACCCGGAACCTGAGATAAAATCCATTTGAATGACTTTAGGTCCAGCGACCACTCCGACTCCAGCGGAGTTGTCCTCGAAAGTGCGTCTGCCACTACATTCCGTATTCCCGCTAGATGAACCGCTGACAGATGCCAATGGTTCAATGCTGCCATGGAGAATATTGCTGTCATCACATGGTTTATGTGACCTGACTTGGAACCTCCTCTGTTTATGCAGTGGACTATAACTTCGCTGTCTAGCACCAATCTGATATGTTGCTTCTTGGCTGGAGCAAGCTTCTTTAGAGTCAACAATACTGCCATGGCTTCTAAGACATTGATATGAAGTTGGCGAAATGTTCTCGACCATAGTCCCTGGACTTTCTTGTACTGGGAGTACCCTCCCCAGCCGGTTAAAGAGGCGTCTGTGTGAACGACCAGTTTTGGAGGTGGAAATTTTAACGGAACGGATTTTGCTAGATTTTTGGCTTTTGTCCATGGCTGAAATCTCTTCCTCAGAATTGGTGGGATTCAAGCTATTTTGTCTCGATATTTCTTGTTTGCTTTGGAACGCCATACTCGATTTATATCTTTCAGTCTGGCCTTCAGAACTACGTCTGTTATTGAGGCAAACTGGAGGGCACCCAGGATTCTCTCTTGATTTCTCCTGGACGTCAGTTTGTCCTTGAGAAAACTTTTTGTATTCTTTGCTATTTCTTTCCTCTTGCTTACTGGGATACACAGTGTGTGTGTGCTCAGATCCCATTGTATCCCTAGCCATTGAAACTTCGTCTCCGGGACTAGACGTGATTTTTCGAAGTTGATCTGAAAACCCAACTGTTGTAGGAACTTTTAACACTTTGTTTGTTGCCATGAGGCAAGTTTCGACGCTGTTTGACCAAATGAGCCAGTCGTCTAGGTAAGATACTATTTGGATTCCTTGGGTTCGTAATTCTTGGATTACTGTTTCTGCTAGTTTGGTGAATATCCTGGGTGCTATGTTGAGTCCGAATGGCATTACTTTGAATGCTTATGTTTGGTTGCCTAACTTAAAACCTAGAAATGGATGAAAGTGCCTTGCTATCGGAACGTGATAGTAAGCGTCTGTAAGATCTATAGAGGTGGTGACGGCCCCACGGGGAAGTAAGGTCCGCACCTGAGAGACGGTTAGCATATGGAACTTGTCGCATTGAATGTAAGAATTCAGATGAGACAGGTCCAAGATTACCCTTCGCTTGTCTGAGTCTTTCTTTGGCACGCTGAACAAGCGACCTTGAAATTTCAAATGTTTTACCTCCTTTATTGCATTCTTTTGTAACAGATCTTCTGCATACAGGACTAATTCTTCCGTTGGATGTTAATGAAAACTGGTTGGTGGAGGGGGCCCTTCTATCCAACTCCACCCCAGACCTTTGGAAATTATGCTGAATGTCCAACGATTCCGAAAGAGGTACAACCTTCCCCCTACCTGAGGATTCTCAATGGTTTGCAGTGGATTTACCTCCCCGGGCTCCGCGGAATCCTCTGCCTCTAGAGTAGACTCTTCCGCTGCCTCTGTTGCGAAAGGTCCCTCTCGCCCCACTACCTCTGGCGTGCTTGTTGTAACTATGGAACACGCCTTGTGTCTCAAAGGTAGGGTTAAAGGCTGGGGAAGTTGCGTAGAAGGTAGATGCGACTTGAGCTTGAGGGACCAACACGTATTGCTGTTGGGGTTGCGCTTTCGATGTTGAGTGTTGACTCCCTTGTGCTACCGGGATGGTCTGGACCACTTGTTGGGACTGTTGGCTTTGGAATGACTGAAAAGGCCTCAGTCTCTTCCTGCCTCTAGATTGGTTACTGGATGGCTCAAACTTACGCTTGGGTATGAGACCCCACTGGACCTTGAGGCTCTGGTTAACCCTCGCAGCCTCGCTAAGGACGTTGTTCACCATGTCCTCAGGGAACAAGTCCGGACCCCAGATTGGGGCTTTGATGAGCTTGTTAGGCTCATTTCTGATAGATGCTTCAGCCAAGATGTGCTTCCGACATGTACGTCTGGCCAGAATGAAGTCGTATGCGTCGGACAGCAATGTCTGAAGTAACGACTTTGTCAAGATTTTGAAAAGGGGTTCCTCTTCGTAAACTAAAGAGGACATTTCCGCCATCGTAGCCGAGTTGATGGACCTACTCAGACGCGTTGGGGCCTCGAACTCAAGTCGTATCAAGGAATCTGGAAGTCTGGGTAGCCGCCCGCTGAACTGTGTAGACGCAGTCAGCGCTCAACTTTCCTGCTGTAAACGTCGCTGGGGCGTTAGTCCAGCAATCGTGATCTCCCGAGAACAGGAGGGAAGTCAGATCCGTTTCCCGTAATTGTGGCAACGGTATGTCTTCGTTTACAGCCTGATGTGCCAGATCTATCATCTTCGTGGTACAAGGCGTTGGAGTTTGCTCCTCTACCACGAACATCGTATACGAGCTCTTATGAGGTGTTAACATGGTGTTAACACACTCCCACTCGTTTAGAGTCCGGACCCAGGCAGACTGTGCCTGTTCCTTGGGGTATATTACGGTCTCCTTCGGAACCTTATCCAACCTTACGAGCGCTTCTTCAGTTAAGCGCGCAAATCCAGGGAAGGGTAACTGGAGACCCGGTGGGTAGAATTCAAAGTCTACTGGTCGGGTGCCACACCCTTAGATGATTAGCATGCAATCTTTGAAGGGAGAATGTAAAGCCATCCGCCACGGATTGTTCTTAACAAATTCCGGGAGTTTAGAGGCGTCTGGGATGAGGTATTGCTGCTGCTGAGGCAGCCCGGAAATCAGGAGATTCTCCATGAGACTCTCCTGGTTTTGCATTCTCTGTGTGAGGGTGCCCATAAGGGAACCAATTTGCTCAATCAATTGGCTCGAAAAGGCCGCCGGGTCGAAGGGGGCCTCCGGGGTCTTAGATTTCGAGCTGCTCTTCGCTCTCGACCCAAAGGAGGAAGAAGTAGCTACAGCTGAATCTTTAGGTATCCTAGAAGATGAAGGCTTGGCTGGTTTGGGTAACTTGGAAGACCTGGGAGTCTTTGTTAGGGTCTTTCTGATTTGTTTAACTTTAGGGACTACTGGGCGTGGCCTGACCCCAGCCACGTGCTTCCCAGTAAACCCCTGGAAGGAAGAAACAGAAGAAGTAGATAAAGACAGGCTAAGGATAGGGATCTTAGACCGTGTACCACCTGCCTCACTTACCTCCCTACCTAGATCTGGTTCGTCCAAAGCCATGGGCTCTAGATCCAAGTTCATGGCCGCAACGTCCTCCAAGACCGTCTCCCCCAGTCCTTCTTGGTCCTCTGATAGGAGCAAGGCTTCACTAATAGTGGCGATGATGGGGACCGCCGCTGACATCTTGGCATTTGGGTAGATAAGGGTGCACATCTCTTCAGAGAGTACATAAGGCTGCTTAGCCTTGACGTTCCAGGCGAACCCACCGACCCAGATCTTGAGGGTCGACAGGGCGGAACTCTTGGAAGACTGCGAACTCTGAAAGAGAATATTCTGTTACTAATATTCCAGGTCAACCCGTCGCAAAATTGTATATATATAAACCAAAATTAATTATCTTAACTCAATCGGATATATTACAAAGGAGTTAACAAGGAAAAAATCTAAGTCAGATTATATCCAAAGTTAAAATATAGTGCAGATCGACAGGAACACCTACCGAATCAGCGGTAAGCACGGATACCCGACCGTAGCAGACCTCGCAGTTGTCCGGGTGCCACACCAGAAGGTCGCCGACTTGAACAGCGCACGGGGCATGGGACCGGCAGACCCCATGTCCACATGCCTGCTGCAAAACAGCAGCACAGGCTGTCATCTGACACCGGACCATCTGCAAGAAAAAAAGCGAGTATCCCATAGTACGTAAGTATCCCGAGGGGATCACCGGAGGCTCCGGGTACTTAAAATTAACTGGAATAGAATACCGGGGTAATATACTATGTATAAAACTAATTGATACCAATATAAACAATTCTGTATTTAATTATGATCATCCAATGATATTAATATTGTCATACTGGAGGATATACTATCCCGTCAGTGCCGGGGATGTATATATAAAAATAAAACTGTTGTAATTAACATTCCTCCTGTTGGCTCCGGGTAGTCAACCGAGTTAGACCGGGGGGTCATAACATGCCTACCGGGGTAGGGGAGTCGGGAAGGGAGGGAGGGGGGATTCTCTGACCCCCGCCAGGCTCTTCCGTGATTCAAACTGATAAATAGCCTACGTGGTAGTAGGCAACTTAAAATCATGATACGTTACATAACGAGGGAATCACGCTGAAGAAAACCTAACACGCAACCCGTAATCTTCCCGGCCACCCGAGGGCCAATCAGAGCGGCCGGGGAGAGCATGGCTACGACAAAGCATGGAAAACGAGCGTACTCGACTAAGACCCCAACAGCTGTTCTCGGCTAAACTCTAAGGGAGGGAGTCATGAAGTATCCGGGGGGGGGATGAGGGAGGCGAGCGTACTCGACCAAAAACAAACATCTGATCTCCGAAGTCTCAATGAGACATGGGGTATCCCGGGAGAGGGATGAGGGTATGGGGGGGAAAGCTAGCGAGAACAAGCCAACGGATGGGTCGAGGTGATCACGTGGGTCTGAGAGCGGACAGGAGTACCAACCTACCAAAACAGATCCACGCGATACCAACATAAATAGAATGATCATAATTAACTGGTAAAATGACCGAAACAAATAATATAGAACTACGTTATGTGGCATGCAAAATAAAGCTAAAATAAAGCAGTAAGAGAGGGACACAGGAGAACATCAGAACAACATGAATGAGGAAAGTAGGCCTAGCCCACCAGACTCGGGTAGCTACCGAACTGGACGGGGGTACTGCAACACAAAGGCTCGATCGGGTAAGATGCCGATCGGCAGGATAAAAATACGTAAAATAATAAACTGCTATCCTGGAGTCCCTCTCCAACAAAAAACAGGACCTAACTCTTATCTAAAGGTGGTAGGAATGAATAAGAGTAAACAATCCTAGCATAATAAGACACCATGACACGGCGACAAATATGCCTTCAAGGTACTCGGCCTAGAAGGGTAGCAAGCAAGCCCATAACCTAAAATATACGTTCCAATATTAATGAAATAGCGATTAAAGCTGAATAAAAGTATCGCGTAATGTGAATCGGTATTGAGCAAGCGCGATAAGGTTCAAAACGAGTTACAATTAGTATGGGGGACCAATTGCAAAACGTCAAGAACAAGATGCGGAGGTTGCGAAACCAAGCATGGCTGCCGTGGAGCGGAACCTTCAACCCGAGAAATCTTGTTGACACTAATAACAAAGAAAATAAAAGCATCGCTACCTCCAGAAACTCAAAATTTATAGTTCTAGTACTTAACTTGGATGAGGAAGCTTGAACGTCCGACATCTCGCGCAAAAGAGCACTCAAAAGAACCAAAAACACAAGCAAAGGAATGCACGGGTAAACACCGAAGATGCTATGAAAGGAGTGACGTAGTTGGCGTGGGTGGAGATAGTGGTAGTAGCAATCAGTAGTGAATGTAGAACGGCACCTCGTAGTAACGGGGATATTTGAAGAGGAGATATCTAAATGGCACGAGACCTCTGATAGTGGTTTTCACGCCCCAGTTACTATATACCGACACCTAATTTAGGTGAGTGAGCTGGGTTCATCCCTGGCATTCCTATGCAACTTTTTTCTCTGGTAATATATAGCAGTTATATACCTTAGAAATGATGATAAAGGAGCATTTCACGAAGCGGCACAGGTTGAGCCCAGAAAAAGCTAATTCCAAAATTAAAATTTATCAAAAATAAAGTAGAAAAATAAGTATAAAAAAAATACGACAAAAATGTTTGCCTGAAATCTAAATATGGAAATAAATTAAAAATATTCTAAGCACTTATTCTACGATAATTGAGGGGAGGGGGGACCACAAGGGAACGTTTCTTGAAATGGGAATTTTTTTTTTTTTTGCTGAGTTCTACTATGAAAATTTTCAAGAACAATCCTTATATCCATTGCTGAAATTTTATATTAAAAAAAAAAAAAAAAAAAGGAATACACAGAGCTATGCCAGCTTACCTGTCGGATATACTCACAAAATGTCCGCGAAACACACCACCTCGTAAGGCCAAATCTACTACCTGAAATTGAGAAAGATATGTCGATATCTGCGAGTTATTTACTTATATAATTGTTCGAGGATTTGCATAAAAATCTTATGATAGCTAGAATGAAGTTTGTAAATTATTTTGCAATTAAAAGAATAAAATAATGGTCATAAAGGTACAAACTTACAAAAACAGGAGAAATTATAAACTGTTTTATAAAAACAATGGATAATATGCAATTTTATGAATTATTGAATAGTAAAAAATACAATTATTTATTCAAGTTTCTTACCCAGAACAACCATCAAACACAATCTGGACAACACAGTTTGGTGCTGCAGATACACAGGGTTGCGACACTTCAAACAGGCTGTGTTCGTCCTTGGATGGGCAGCTATGGCATCTAACCCTTTTTGGCAGTTTGATTTGGCCACAAGGAATATCAAGTCCAGGGTAAAGTTTCAGCTTCAAAGTGTCAAGCATTAGTTGATGGAGCCGCTTGAAAAATTTGCCAGCAGACGTGTCATACCGATGTCGCACTTGGGGAGTAAACAAACAAAGGCGATTTCCTTGAGAAAAGTTCACCTTGGTAATTGCTTGGAGAAGGGTATGGATGTGTACAGAATATAGGAAATTACCATTACTATATTCAGTATCCCATAAAGGAGACACAGTGGCCAGCGTCATGTCTTACGAATACAATTAGATGTAGCACACATCTGATCAAATGGGTCTACAGCCCCCTTCGTCGAGTTATAGAACATTTCAATATCAGTTTTCCTCTTCTCGATCTCAGAAGGATCGTGATGAGAGGACTCGACAATATGACTGCACAACGGTTATCCCTCAAAATATACTGCAATCCTAGAAAGTGACCTGCACTTACCTAATACTGACAGACCATAAACCCATTGAAAGTCCAACAAAATTATAACAAAAACGGTAAACAAATGGCACCCCAACATCATACATAACTTTGATTTATGTCGAGAGCATTTGATATCCCATAATAAAGATTTAATTCAAACTTGAGCCAAAGAGCCACAAAACATGAAAAAAGCATTAAAAGGCTTCTTCTTAACTAGATGTTTTAGCTATTTGAAGTAGTAAAGAAACTCCTCCCTGTAACATGAAACTGGCAATTACCATACAGTTAAAAGAGATTCAAAACGTAGATCACTTCTAAACGTCTCTCTCGAAGTTGTCTTTGTGGAATAAGTTTGGTTTTAAATTGTGATACCACTGTATCCATTTAACCTGATAAAAATCTAATTAACAATCATGCTGAATAGAAAGGCAATTCCTTTTTTTAAATATGGCAGGCACTTGTTGGTTTTTGAGGTTTTAGTAGTGCTTCTCTGCCTGTCAAGTTGATGTTTAGTCTGTCTCAAGAAGTGTGTACCATGTACATCCAACCACACTTGTTAAGTAAACGTCTGTTCCACTGTGTGCAAAATTTATTAGTGCAGTCTCAGGTAATTTTGACAGGAGTTTCAGAGAAAAGGCAGATATTTTGAATTTGAATAAAAGGAATTTTGACGTAGGAAAAATCTATTTTTGGGTTCGAGCCATGTCGCCCTGATGGAAGTTCCCTTCGGCTGCTTCCTACTGAATAATACTTCTGCAAGTGATATTACAAGAGAATTACTGTCAGGTATCACAGGGTTCTAACCCCCGGAACGACTATCCGTAGATATCGTGTATAATCAGGGATGTATCCTAAGATAACCATAGATATTTGCACCCCCAATAGACTTTACCTAGTCTAATCCACTAAGGAGAAGGATAAGTGAGGAGCCGTTACATATCCTATCACCTTTCAGTGCTCCCATACGTCTCTGGCGCTTCATTCCACATCGCAGAGGAACTAGAAGCATCCTACGAGGAATTGGGGAGGGAGAAACGCAGTAACGGGTGGGCCATCAAGACGACAGGGCTATATCACCCAAAAATAGATTTTTCCTACGTCAAAATCCCTTTTTTGGGCTCGAGCCATGTTGTCCTGATGGAAGTGTACCAGAGAATTGCCTATTACTCGGTAGGAGGCCTCGAATAAAGGTCCCCATAGCAAAAAATGCAGACCGGATTTCTCCGACAAAGCATAGGTATCAATCTCCACCTTTATTCCTGAACCATAATAAAACTATATCTGAAAAGTATGATGGCCTGTTGAGGAGATAGATCCGGTTTGGACCATCACCTTCCACCATGGGGAAGACATCTAATATCAATGGTGAGATGTCAAACATCTAAAACTGTAGTAAGCTCAGTGAGTAAAGTGTATGGAACAAAATACCTAACATACATCAACATGTTCAGGAAGGACAAAGAATAAAAATGGCACACTAATTTTATTGCCACTAAAATGAAATTAGGGCTAGAAATAAAAGGCATGCATCAATTTACAGTCCTTTATTACATAAATTAGAGCTAAGAATTATTACAAATAATATGATAAGCATAGAGATCATGTTTTGTACCCAACCATACATCCCTAATATATCTGTACACAAGGTGTCATTAGGTAAAAAATTATTTATTCTGTCATAAAATACTGGAAGGAGCTTATGACAAAAATAAAACAAAAGACAAATAATAAATATATAGTCTTATAAATAAACACACAATTTGAACTATTGTTTAACCGATACTAAAATAGGTATACTATCGAAAAACAGGTACTTAGGCCATTCAGAGATATGATAATGAATCCTGAAAATCAAAAAGTTTTGTTAATGATCATGAAACAAAAACCTACAGTTTACTCATTAAAAGAAATAAGCTGGAAGAATGCCCAGGGACACACTTGAGTGCTATGTCGCTGCAGCGGGTTTGATAACACTACCCGCGGCCACCAAAAAAGGGCATTTCTTCCAATTGTTTCATGTAATGCTTGAAGAACACCCTGGTGGACTTCCAACCAGTATAAGCCTGTAAACCCTGAAAGGACATATACTGAAAGAAGTTCAACGAGGAAGCCACTTTCCTTGGGTCATGACCCAATGGCGTACTAGCCGGGTCCGCTCTTCTTATAAAATATTCCATCTTCGCTCTCACCTGTTTCAGAGACAAATCTGATCCAACTGTTTCACCTTTCAATAATTGACCACCTTTAAAATGCTCTGTTCTCAAAAGATAAGCCTTTAAACACTGGACTGGACACAGGGTGAGATCACCTATGAGGGGAACTATTTACCACGGTCCCCATCGTTTAGAGAGAAGCTCATTTTTAGCCAGAAAAGTAGGATCAAGGTATAAGTTAACTTCACCATTACCCGCAAATTCAATGTGACCCTCGTCTCTAGAGAGAGCCACATTCTCACTAACATAAGCACCAGAAGCCGTAACAATTAGAAAAATCACTTTTTGAGTCAGATCACGTATAGACAGTTTGATTGTCAATTTCCGAAGCAAATTGTGTGACACTATCCAAAGATCAGGAGACCGGTTTTGGCGAAGCCGACGTCCTTAACCTTGCACAAACTTTCGGAATCTTATTAACCCTTTTACCCCCAGGCTATTTGGAAATTTCCAACCCTTAACCCTCAGGGGGTTATTTTTTTCCCAGCACATTTTGCAGTATATTATTTTTAAATTGCTCTAACAGCCTTAATTTTTGTCATAAAGAGGTCAGGTTGGTCTCATTCTCTTGGAAAATGCCTGAATTTTCTCAAATAATTATCAAAAATATGAAAAAAAATATTTTTTATAGCATTTTTTTGCAAGGACGTACCGGTACGTCCATGGGGGTAAAGGGATGGCTTTTGTGAAACGTACCAGTACGTCCTTTGGGGTAAGACGGTTAAAGAGGTCCAAGTTGAAGTCAATATAAAAAGCATATGAAATGGGTCTAGCAAGGGCTGACTTTTACGACGATATCGTGGAGGATGCTAGACCTTGCACGTGTAAGTCAATCAAAAATCCCAAACAAAAAGCTATGGTAATAGAATCTGAATTCTTGTCCTTAACATACTTAACCCATTATTCCACGGTTTCATACCGAGTCAAAGTAGTGGAAGTTTTATAATTTTATGCAAACGCTAACTTGTCACGTTGAATTTTGAACCTTTTTTCCATAGCTAATGCCAAAAAATCATCAGATGAAGGGTTTTTGTTTTCCATGATGAAGCGTAGACAATCTTCCTCTGTACTTCCTTGGGCAACGGCACCAACTTGGGGTTCATTTCCGTCATCATGGGGTACCAGTTGCTCTTCGGCCATAGAGGAGCAACCAGGGCTGCTGTCCCGTTGAACGATCGAAGTTTGTCCAAAACCTTCATGAGAAGATTGAAGCATGGAAACATGGAGATCCTCTCCCACTGATTCCAATCCAGGTTCATTGCATCCAACCTCACTGCTGCTAGATCCATATTTGGTGCTACTTAGCAGGGAAGAAGTTGAGACTCGTTGCAAACAGATCCACTTGAAGACCAGGGACTTGATCCTGCATGAAAGAGAATGATTTTCCGTCTAGTGACCATTCCGTCTCTAGAGGGTGTGTTCGAGATAGGGAGTCCACCATCACATTCTGTACTCCGTGAAGGTGGGATGCTGACAGATGCCACCTTTGCCTCTGAGCCAACGTAAAGATGGCGAACATTACATGATTTATTTGGGGAGATCTTGACCCTTGCCCGTTGATGCAGTGGACTATTACTTTGTTGTCGAGGACTAAACGAATGTGAATGTTCTTCTTCAAGTGTAACTTTTTGAGGGACAAGAAGACTGCCATGGCCTCCAGAATATTTATGTGGAGTTGTTGAAATATCTGAGACCAACTGTCATGCACTTTCTTGAGTGGGGTATGACCCCCCTAACCGTCCAATGAGGCGTCCGTGTGAAGAATGACTACTGGAGGAGAAAAGCGCAACAGTATTGTCTGTGAAAGACTTTTGTCAGTAGACCACGGTCGAAGTTGCCTTCGGAGTAACACCGGGGTGGTCTTCTGATGGTCGCGGAGAGCTGTGGAGGCTCTCCATTTCTAAACTATGCTTGCATCCTTAAGTCGTACTTTGAGGACAGGGTTTGTTACTGAGGCGTATTGCAAAGAGCCTAGAACCCTTGACTGGCATCGCGTGGTGGTCGTTCCCGACTTGATCAGAGACTGGACTGACTTTGCTATTTCTTTACTTTTGGAAGGAGGTATGAACATTGAATGAGACTCTAGGTTCCAATGAATCCCCAGCCACTGGAAAACCTGAGCTGGTGCCAGTCTCAACTTCTTGAAGTTGATCTGAAATCCTAAGGACGGCAGAAACTTGACAACTTGAGGGGTTGTTTCTGTGCACTCCGTTGCTGAGGAAGCCCACACTAGCCAGTCGTCCAGGTACGCCGCTACTTGAAGGCCTTTTACCCGAAGTTGTTGAACGACTGCGTCGATAACTTTCATGAAAATTCTCAGAGCTATGTTGAGCCCTAATGGCATAGCTCTAAATACATAAGCCTTTCGCTCCAGGCTGAAACCAAGGTAGGGGGAGAAGCGTCGACCTATCGGAAGATGCCAATAAGCGTCGGTAAGATCTATAAAGACGGTGTAAGCCTCCCGGGGTAGTAAGGTCCGTATCTGCGAAATAGTCAGCATCCGGAACTTGTCGCACTGAACAAACAGGTTTAGACAGGACAAGTCGAGAATAGTTCGAGGTTTGATCGAATCTTTCTTTGGCACGCAAAACAGACGACCTTGAAATTTCATAGATCTTGTGCAATGGATAACTCTCTTCTCTAACAGGTCTTGCACATATTGTTCCAGATGAGGTGTTGACTTCTGGAAAAATCTGAGCATTGGAGGCTGTTTCTTCCACTTCCAACCCTATCTGTTTGAAATGACGCTCTGTGCCCAAGGACTGAACGCCCACCGGTCCTTGAACAAGTTCAGCCGTCCCCCTACCAGAGTATCCTCATTGTTTGAGCTGAGGATATGCACCCCTACTTCCTCTGCTGCCTCGATGACCATGATCTCTTGATCTGCCACCTCTGTCTGAGCGGCCTCTACTGCCTTTCTCTCTTAGGGGATCGAAAGGACGGCGACCCCTGCTCATACGCCGGATTGAAAGCCGGAGACTGTGAGGTCACCGGCTGAGGAACGGCAAAGACATTCTGAGGAGCACTGGTAGAGGAAGGTGCAAACGACCTCCTGAGATAGGCTGGTTTGCGGGACCTCTTTGGTTGAGGTCTTACCCCAGGAGTGAATTCTCTATTTAGAGAGAATCCCCACCTCTGGAAGAGGCTTTTATTCTCGGCTGCAGCTTTATCCAAAACCTCCTTCACTAACTTTTGGGAAACAGATCTTTACCCCATATACAAGTGTCAAAGAGATGTTTCAGCTCATGACGTATAGTAGCTGAAGCGAGAACATGTTCTCTACAGATTCTTCGAGCCTGAAATAAAGCATAGAGATCCTTCTTAAAAGTAGCCAAATGAGTCTTAGTCTGGGGCATCGGTAAAATTCCCAATCATCATTTCAATAAAGCACTGGAGAGACATCAAGGCTGATAGTCTCTCCTTAGCCTCCAATTCAGCTTTAAGGAGATGTTCAGGAATCCTAGGCAATTTTTCATTAAATTGTCAACTGGCTACATCCTTATCCAGTTTACCTTCTGAAAAGGTAAACTGAACATCCATCCAATGGTCAGCATCATGTGGAAGAACGAGCGACACAGGTCTACATTCTTCCAACACCGGGAGAGATTTAGCTTCTCGGATGGCCTTTTCTACAGCTACAAAACCTTTCGAAGCAAAAGGAAAGACCATTGTATCTGGAGCTACAAAGGTGGCTAACCTTTTACCAAAAGCACCTAGTAGTGTGTTAATACACCCTGCTGTCGTCATTTCCTTCACGGCCAGGTGCTGGGCTCTAGTGTGTTCCAGAAGGATCGTTTTTTGGGGGATAGTGTCATCTCTCAATGGGACTCCTTCATCCAACCTCACATAGCAAAAGGGATAGGCCTCAATATCTGGATAAAATTCCAGTTCGGCTATCGGCCAGGAGCCTAACCCTTCTCCAATGTGGAGGATCCCCTCAGAAAGTACCGCAAGACCCGCGTACCTCCAGGGATTCTGTTGAGTACAGAAAGGTAGCCGAGAAGGCAAGACTTTAGCCTTACCCGGGTCCTCCAGAGACTTCAAAGCCCGAATCTTCTCACGCAAGGCTTTGAACATCATTCTTTGATATTGTTGAGTCAAAGCCTTCATGTTAGCTAAGAGGGACGTGTCAACCAAAGTACTTGGAAATTTAGGTGGTTTTGGTTCTACTGGCTCAACAAAGGGAGGAGGAGGAACAGTAATAGGTGTGGCACCTGACACGGAAGATGTGGTTGTAACCGTAGACAGGGAAACCGCTGTGGTTGTAGTAGTTGAAACGGCGGAAATAAACCGAGTCTTTTACAGACCCCCTACTATTATCATCCAACTTAGGCAGATAAGAATCATCCACCCGAGGGAGAGGTTCGTCATCTGATTCCACGGTTGACAGAAGAGCAGTTTCTCTACCCGGGGATAGAGAGAAAACCGTAGACATATTATCAAGGTTGAGGCTCATGGCACTTAAAGCCTCATCCACATACAACTGGGCGGTTGGTATGGGCCTAGGCTGGGAATAACCCAATACCGAATCCGGCACCGTCTTAGGGAAGAGGATATCCTTCCACTCTGTAGATGGAAGGTAAGGAGCCTTCGTGTCAGCATTCTTCTTAAATCCCCTGACCTAGGTACGAAGGGATCTCTGGAAGAACATCCGGTCGTCGTCGGAGATATCCTTTGATATCCATCCAGAGTGTTGCAGATCTTTGCACATACTGCAGTCCTGAGGGTCCCAGAAGGAAACTGGACCCCTTATCCTCCGGCACTTGGCATGGGTCCTGCAGGAATCATGACTGCAGGGATGCCTCACGGTCCTGGCACAAATCTGCACTCTGCAGTGCATCTCCTTCGAAGACCCCGCCTGTAAGGAGAAAAAGAAAGATTGAGTACAATGGTCTCTGTGAATCACCAAGCTGAAAAGAATGGATTAATAACATTCTATGATGACAATAAAAAGGGAATAGTAATCCCCAAATTGTGTGTAATTGCAATTGGTGAGAAAGTATGAGATAAAAACCAAAATATCCAGACCCCTGTTAATGACATTAGATTGGAACAATTAGTCTTTAATTGATAGATGCTACTCTTAACAACAATATATGTGTTTGGTTTAGGGGGGGGTGGAAGGAAAGAGTATGCTCATAAAAGAACCCTAGCTTCTATATCTCCGCAGAGAAAAGTTAGTCAGAAGGCAACAAGGCCATCAACCAGATAGGATACAATATCGACGCATCGATACTTGAGCAACTGCCCGTAGCAACTAAAGACTAAAATTCTAATCCATAATCTTACAAGAAAGAGCCCAGTAAATGATCCAACTTGTAAAGTTACCGATCACAAATCCAATCCACACCTTCAAAGGGAACTGGGTAAATTGATAGAAACAAATAACCTGACGTAGTGGTTATTTCTAAGCCTAGCCACGGAAGACCTTTCGTAAGAGACCTCCATGGCCATCATACATAAAGAAACCTCAAGTAGTAGAAATAAGGTCTTTATGTTCATTTGGAATTGTACTCAACAGATAGTTGAGCACCCACCTTATAGAAGGCGGTCTCAAAAGGAAGGAAAAAACGTATGCCATAAAGGTACAAATGTTGCCGGTAGTAATGGCATTGTCGTCAACCCCAGGCTCTTCCCAGAGCGGAGGCATAAAAACATTTCCCTATTAAGGGGCTAGACCTGCCGCAGAAACGTAATGTCGTATAAGGAGACTGTGGCGTTAGAGGCGAAACCGCCGTAAGTAGCGACGTATCACTATGACAAGACTAAGATTGGGAATGCCGTAGGAGACAACAAAAATCGTAGTAGCGGCACTGCCGTCAGTCTAACAACTCACTCCTTATCGAGAGGTTTGCTGACGGCTCTGGAGGGCCAGAAACCTGAAGGGACTAGGCCTCTCAAAGAACAATTACAAAAACACAGCATCATATAGATAATTCTAAGGTCGATGTCAGTATCGGGAAGACCAACCGCAGGGAGAGGTAACAACGTGGGGTTAGTATGCCCAAAAACTAAAGTAAATAACAAAGTCAGATGCAATTCGATCTAAAAATCCCAGAGGCTAGGAAACAGCAGAACACTAGAGTCAGCGCACCGACATTTTGAGCTCACCCTTCGCAAAGAGGAACTCGAAAGAACTGCCAGAACCCAGCATGAGAAATGTCAAACGAATGTAGCATGGCGGACCAATGAGACGCCGTCGAAGGATAGGCTAGGCCTGAATGCGATAAATCAAAAGAAAATCCCAGGGGCTAAAGAAAATGGCAGTACAGAAAGCCAGCGAACCGACTTATATTCAAATAAATGAGCTCACCCTTTGCACAGGGGAGCCCTAAAAACTGTTCATACCTAGCCCTGAAATTCTCGGATGCTTGTAGCACGATGGCCAAGATCCTAAACAGTCAAAATACCGAGAAATCGCCAGCAAGTGGATAAAAAAAACTCAGAACACTAGTATAACTGAGGAAAACACCTCCCAGGGGAAAAAATCACTGTAAACGAGTCCGGAACTAAAGGCCAAAACGACATTGGCGAGTCCCTCTTCAACTAAAAAGTAACTGTCTCAAGGCTATGCTAACCGAAACTGACACGCACCCACAAAAAAACAAATTACAAAAATGCAATGTAAATGCAAACTTTAAAATAGAGTCCAAAGCATCGCAATGCTAAAAAAATACAAGCTAACGTGAAACTTATACAATAAAACAAGTAAACATGAAAATAAGGACGATCGGGTAAACTACTAGCTAACGTGAAACTTACACAATAAAACAAGTAAACACGAAAATAAGAACGATCGGGTACGAAACCCAACGCCCAAGCTAGCTGGACTCGAAGCGCTCAGGTTTCGTCAATCATAAAAGCTAAATAATTTTCCCCGTAGGGATCCAAATCATTTACAGCTAAATCAAACTGCAAAGAGGGGTAGGTACTCAACTTAGATGAAAAAGAGGAAGCCATCATACGAAGAAAATCTTCCAAAATAAGCTGATAAAGAGCGCACAACAACCAATAGAACAGTAAAGTGAAGCTGCGACCAAAGGAGTGAAGCGCCAGAGACGTATGGGAGCACCGAAAGGTGATAGGATATGTAACGGCTCCTCACTTATCCTTCCCCTTAGTGGATTAGACTAGGTTAAGATATCTATGGTTATCTTAGGATACATCCCTGATTATACACGATATCTGCAGATGGTCGTTCAGGGGGTTGGAACCCTGTGATACCTGACAGTAATTCTCTTGTAATATCACTTGCAGAAATATTACACGGTAGGAAGCAGCCGAAGGGAACTTCCATCAGGACGACATGGCTCGAGCCCAAAAATGAATATTAAAATATTGATTATTAGTTAAAAAGACAAATTTAAAGTCAAATTTCAAAATGAGATCTTAAACAATTGAATTGACAAAAAACTTTCATCTGAAAAAGTCACAATGGAAAGTATCTTCTCTATATTAATAAAATAATAAATGCATATAAGAAATTAAAATGCTATGAAAATGTCCTTTTTTCAATTTTTGCATATAAAATTATCTTTGAAATGAATTGGAGACTCCATGAGAGGATTTTGAATTTGCGATATGGTGTGTACCATCAAAACCATTACTAGATTCGTACACTAAATCCACTAGCTACCACGTGGTAAGTTAGGTTAGGGTTTGAAACATGGCTGGTTAGGGTAGAAATGTTACCCTTAAAATCTTAATGGCTTTCTAATCTTCTTCTACAGAAGGTAATGAGA
Source organism: Palaemon carinicauda (assembly GCF_036898095.1). Classification (NCBI taxonomy): domain Eukaryota; kingdom Metazoa; phylum Arthropoda; class Malacostraca; order Decapoda; family Palaemonidae; genus Palaemon; species Palaemon carinicauda. Next base: position 47,891,017 of record NC_090745.1, on the reverse strand, counting down.
TTAAAAACTTTACAAGCTCATGCCTATCAAAACTAGACTCATTAGAGCTGTTGCAGAAATAAAGGTTGGAGTGGCATTGTCATCATCATCCCCTCGATATTCAACTAGCCTAGTTCTCATTCTGATTTCCATTTGAACTTAAATCTGATGAGTAACCACGAAATACATTCCAAAAGGAACAGTGAGGCTTTTGCACTCCTCACAATGAATCAATCACAAAACTGTCCCTGCCTCGAGATGAGAGTGCTGATCTTGATCAGCCAAAAACAATTATCTCTGTTACAATTGCTAACAAATCTTGATGAATATATCTTTCAAATCCCAAAAAACAAATAAAAACAATGTCTGACATACCTGCATTCAACCAAATGGACTTGAGACTGAAGAAGACTATATGACATGCACAGCAAGCCATGTTGGTCTCATTGCTCTACTAGAGGTATTAATGTACTATTGGAGATAAGGAATACTTGTGATTTTTCAATATTCAGGTGGTAAACTTGTCATGCTAAGATTTTGGAGATGAAAACAATATGAACATCAAGGTGAGTATGGATATCTTTTTAAAATTAATTTTTGGTTTGAGAAAGTAATATTTATCATTTCATATATTTTTTTTCAGGGGAGTTTGTTATTGAGTATGTTGGAGAACTCATAGATGATGAAGAATTTCATAGACGCATTGAAGAAATGCATAAAGTGAAGGAAGAAAATTATTACTTCCTTACCATAGACAAGGATATTATGATAGATGCAGGACCCAAGGGAAACTTGGCCAGGTAAATATTTATTGGTATTCCATAAAAGAATTAAGGTATAATAAATTATTAACATTAGGATGATGTTGAATTAATTTTGAACCAGTTTTACCACTACCTATTTTTATTGACATATTCGTCTGTATTCATTCAATACCTGTCTAATTTCAGGAATTTTAATGGATGTGTTTGTAGTGTTTTTAGTGTCACTGATGTTTATTTATTTTTAATGATGGTTTGCATGATTTGCGAGTACATTGTCTTGAGTTTATTAGGTCATGTACATAGTCCTTCCTTAAAAACATTATTCAGCTTTGTAATGTACTGTACCTCTTGAACCTGTAGTATGGATGTGAATATGTAGTAGTCTTTCCTGCTTATGAGGCATTTGACGAATCGGTACACTAGTTTTGCAAACTTTGAAATGCTGTACTGTATTACTCTTTGATTATTAAGATAGGAATGGTAGTTACCCTTAATTTTGAGGGTCTTTTAGAGGACTATTACAAGTGTGGCAGTCTAAAATAACCCCTTATTTTAGCAGAGGAGAAATAAGGAAGGCTTCTTCTTGCTTTTACCTACCCAGGATAGGGTAAACAGTAACAAAGGGGTTCAATCTAATGAATAAAGGCAGTATAAGTAGTCGTTGGCCTACGGCCGAGAAAAACATAACATGATCTGGACAAACTTGAAAAGCGAAGTATCCATAGATTTATTTGCTGTGTCATTATACTGAATTATCCAAGTCACATTCTATCAATATTTTCTTACTGTATATCATTACTGTCGGCCCTCTTTTATCGCAGGTTGTTTCTTTGGGGTTTCATTTTTTCGCGGCCAAGAACAATCCAATACCTATTAAATGAAAATTCTCATAAAAATCGCGATAAAATTAAAGCTGGACAAGGATTTTAAATAGCCCGCACTTCTTTACACTGAGAGCGCTACGCACCACTACCTATCTTTACACCCAGCTGGCCCTAGCTCTGTACAGTATATATCCATTTACTGAGGTAAAAATTACAGCTATATTTAAAATAAACCGGATTTTGATTAAACTGGTGTTCCGCTTAATTGTAACCAATGATAATGCATGTAATATTCACATTTTAGTATCGTATTTATAATTTTAAACACAGTGAATTATAATCTCATGCATTGTTTACATTCAAATCAGCGGGTTAACCCTTC
>NC_090745.1:47876568-47884068 GCF_036898095.1 Palaemon carinicauda | reverse complement strand
TCATATTGAAACAATAAGATCCAACAAACTGGAGCAAGTCTGCAGAAAACATCAAAATAATAGAAGAAATTCCAAAGAAAGAGGTGATAAAGAAACTTATAAAGAAAGTTTATATCAATCAACACATTCCATCAAAGAACAATAAGTCCAGTATGGTGAATGTGCTGATTGATACATTGAAGAATGAATGCCAAAATGGTGCAATACATGTAAGAAGTGGTATTTTATTATTATTCCGCATCAACTGATTAGGAAATGCGATGCATGTCATGTACCAACGCACCCTTCGTGCTCTGAAATACAACAAAAAATAAATATGGACACAAAGGTATTCTGCTCAACATGCTTAGTCTGGATAGAAAATATAATTAAGTCCCGACTGAATCGGCAAATAGTTGAAAATAAAGAAGAGGAAGAAGAAGAAGAGAAAAATGAACAGGATAAGTGTAAGGATGCAGAGGAAATAAATGATACAACATATGATGCCATTCAACAACATACTTACAAAGAAATAAATTATCAGATGGAAACAAATAATAGACCCAAGAGAGACTACCCAGACCTACATACTCTAAGGGAAGAGCAAGAAAAAGAAAAGAAAGATATAGTCTGCAATTTACTGAAAAGAGGGAATTGCAGATTTGGCGAAAGATGCTACTACAAGGATCCAAAGATATGCCATAATTATAAAATATATGGTAAAAGTGCATATTCAGACGGATATGGAGACAAATGCAGAGATCTCCATCCAAAAATATGCAAAAACCCAAAAGAAGGAAAGGTATGCCAGTTCAATAAAAATTGTCGAAATATGCATCCTGCAACCATGAATGAAAGTTAGAAAACTCAAAAGCAAAAAGAAAAGAAAAATTAAAGCAAAAAAGAAACAAAAAAACAAGCCGAGTATATACCGCACTATGCACAAAAGGCCCCAAGATATGATGCCTTTCAACCCAAATATGCACAATTGGAGCCCAACTGCAAAGAATGCATCTATAATGCCAGGGGTTGGTGCAGATATGGGGATAATTGCAGGTATACACACAAAAATAAATATGAAGGTGAAAAAGCAAATATAAGAGAAAAGATGGATTTTTTTAATGGCAGAATTCCTGGAAATGAAGAAAAGAATATATCAGAACAGGAAGGAAGCATGGGAGAATCCATATTATTACCAATATTAGATAATGGGGATGAAACACAAACTATCATAGTGATGAATGTACAGGGTTTAGTCACGAGTAACTCTAAAAGGAAAATAGAGTTCATAGAAGAACTAACCCAAATTGAAAAAATGGATATATTAAATACAAGTGAAACATGGTATTCCGTAGAGACTGGCAGTGATGACCAGATAAAGGGTTTCCAAACATATAGATCAGACAGAACAAATAGGAATCAGGAGGAACTGCAACATATGGAAGAGACATAAATCGTGGAAAAGTCTGTGAAAAATACAGCAACAGAATGTGAATTGATTGTGGTAGAATTTGAATATGAAAAACCAGTGAATAATGTAATTTACAGACCCCCAAATACTAAGGAGTTTGACATCATAATAGAAAAAATAGATGATATATGTAGAAACCATAAAGACTGGAATATACTCCTATCCAGAGATTTTAACTTTCCTTTTGTGGATTGGGAAGAACGGATAGAAAAAAGTGGTTGTATAAATACATATACAGTGGTACCTCTACATACGAATTTAATCCGTTCCACAACCGACTTCGTATGTAGAAACGAATTTTCCCATAAGAATACATTGAAATAGGATTAATCCGTGGTTGAGCCCAAAAACCTATAACTCCTTAATAAATTACTATACATAATTACACATGACAATATGCACTCTAAATTAGATAATAGACATGTAAAAAAGAATAATGATCAAGAAATAATAATTAAGAAACGGGTTTTTAGCGTCACTTTATCTTAGAAATTCCAGCGCAGGTGTTGTTGGTCTTGCTACGCAGAGAGGATACGGACAGGCGGCGAGGAGGTAGAGAGGTTGACTACAATAAACGTACACTACCATAACTTATTCTAACTTACACTAAGTGAACTTTAACCTAACTTAGCTTATTTATTTTTTTATTTTCATATTTTATACTTTTTTTTACATTTTCTTTTTTTCTTTTTGGTGATTAATTTTAATCACTTTCAATCTCTCCACTTAAAATTGATTGAATTTTTTTCTCTTCACTCTTTGCCGTTTTCTTTGAACCACTTCCATCCTCTTCATTACAAGTTTGCTTTGCAGTTTTTTTTAAAGAAGCTATTGATAGAAAGTTGCTTGGTACAGCTTTTCAGAATGTTTCGAAAATAAGTTAGGGAAACATCATCAAACTGCGCAACTACACGACAAACCTGCAATTTCTTTGGATGGTATTTGTCGATGAAGTCGACCACGTCTTGATATTTTCCTAACACCTCTTTTATTTGCGCCGAACCTATTGCAAGTTCACTCACATGGATGCCACGCTCATGCTTTTCAATAATTCCTTGCTTTACTTCTAAAGAAAGCATTTCCTTATTCCTTTTCTCACCACTACCACTACCACTTGCGAAACTAAGCCTTTTAGGACCCATGATTTACGTAAAATACCGTAAAAGGATGAACGTAAAAAATCACGATTAAAACACAGTTAATAGCAGAACGCACAGGGCATAACCACACGAAGTCGACGAGAACAGAGGAATGTCCCAAACCATGCTAATTGAGGGTCCCTCCGAGGTAGAAATGCTGCCTTCTATCTGTGGAAATAAGAAATACATCCGGCCCTATGAGTACCATCTACGTGCACGGGTATTGTTTACTTCGGGTGTAGAGTAGGAACGTGTTCGAATTGTACTTCGCGTGTCGAAAAATTCGGATAGAACCGGTACGACGAAAATTGCTTACTTCGTGTGTCGTAATAAAATTCGGGTGTAGAGTAAAAAAATTGCTCGAATTTTACTTCGGATGTTGGAAAATTCGGATGTAGATATGTTCGTGTGTAGAGGTTCCAATGTAGAAAAGAGAGTAATAGTAGCGCAGAAGATAAGAGACAATTTGAAAAGCTTCAAGATATGCTATTAGAACATAATATGCAACAAATGAACCACATTCCAACAAGAAAGGACCATGTCCTAGATTTAGTATTTGAGAATGAGGTGAATTATGTTAAAGAAATAATAGTGTATAACAATGGAATTTCAAACCACAATGTCATAGAATTAATAGTCCATTCCAAAGCAAGTGAACACAGAGATAAACAAAGCACAAAATGATGGTAACGATATGGAAAATATAACTTTTATAGTAGGAATATAAAATGGTCAGAAATAAATGAAGAATTGAACAAAGATTGGAAAAATGTATTCTTAAGTGATAATATATAGGTAAATGTGGATATTCTGTACAAATTACTGGAGAAAATTGTTGAAAAATATGTACCGAAAAAAAAAAAAAGATAAACATCAGAAATGCATGAAGGGTAATGTCATCATGTAGGTGCGCCGACTTGCATGAACTGCCGCTATTTCATAGCCCCTGAGATTTCTCGATCGGACGGCGTGGCGTTTATTTTAGGCATGGATATAGTTTCTCCATGTCGTCACCTTTCTTTTGATCCTACGTCTTCCCGTGACGGACATTGCAAGGAATTTATTATTATGTGACCTTCCATGGCTGTCAGTATGCTTCTCCCTGAGGAGTGAGCTATCAGACTGATGACAGTGCCGGTGTCTGCAGCTTTGCCACCACCTTTTGGCACACTATCCTATTGTACCTCTACGGGCGATGCGTTGCTGCTTGCGGAAATGCCTCCACTGGTGGCGCTGCCTCCAGCTAAGGCATGGCTTTTTTCTACAGGAACCATTGCCATTTATCTCTGCCATTCTAGGCACCTTTGCCCCGAACGGTGTTGCCGTTACTTATTGGCAGCGGGGCTAGTACTAGTCTGGAGGAGGGGTTGACTGTACCAGCACCTTAAGTCACATAGGAGGCTGGCAGCGATAATTTTACCCCCTAGCGATGCCAGTGCATCCGGCAACGCTGGTATATCTGTTGTACATTCCTATGGTAACACCTGAATAACGGTTATGTCGCCACCTTTCGACACCCAAATATTTTATAATACCCGTTCTGGCGATATGTTGCTTCTTACGGCTGTGCCGCCACTGGCAACACTGCCTATCTTTTGGCAAGGTGTTTTCTGCGGAATCCCTTGACCATTATCGCCGCCGCCCTCGGGCACTATTGCCACTGCCGGCATTATCGTTACCGGCAGCGAGGTTAGTACTAGTCTATTCTAGGCACCTTTGCCCCGAACGGTGTTGCCGTTACTTATTGGCAGCGGGCTAGTACTAGTCTGGAGGAGGGGTTGACTGTACCAGCACCTTAAGTCACATAGGAGGCTGGCAGCGATAATTTTACCCCCTAGCGATGCCAGTACATCCGGCAACGCTGGTATATCTGTTGTACATTCGGGCACTATTGCCACTGCCGGCATTATCGTTACCGGCAGCGAGGTTAGTACTAGTCTATTCTAGGCACCTTTGCCCCGAACGGTGTTGCCGTTACTTATTGGCAGCGGGGCTAGTACTAGTCTGGAGGAGGGGTTGACTGTACCAGCACCTTAAGTCACATAGGAGGCTGGCAGCGATAATTTTACCCCCTAGCGATGCCAGTGCATCCGGCAACGCTGGTATATCTGTTGTACATTCCTATGGTAACACCTGAATAACGGTTATGTCGCCACCTTTCGACACCCAAATATTTTATAATACCCGTTCTGGCGATATGTTGCTTCTTACGGCTGTGCCGCCACTGGCAACACTGCCTATCTTTTGGCAAGGTGTTTTCTGCGGAATCCCTTGACCATTATCGCCGCCGCCCTCGGGCACTATTGCCACTGCCGGCATTATCGTTACCGGCAGCGAGGTTAGTACTAGTCTATTCTAGGCACCTTTGCCCCGAACGGTGTTGCCGTTACTTATTGGCAGCGGGGCTAGTACTAGTCTGGAGGAGGGGTTGACTGTACCAGCACCTTAAGTCACATAGGAGGCTGGCAGCGATAATTTTACCCCCTAGCGATGCCAGTACATCCGGCAACGCTGGTATATCTGTTGTACATTCGGGCACTATTGCCACTGCCGGCATTATCGTTACCGGCAGCGAGGTTAGTACTAGTCTATTCTAGGCACCTTTGCCCCGAACGGTGTTGCCGTTACTTATTGGCAGCGGGGCTAGTACTAGTCTGGAGGAGGGGTTGACTGTACCAGCACCTTAAGTCACATAGGAGGCTGGCAGCGATAATTTTACCCCCTAGCGATGCCAGTGCATCCGGCAACGCTGGTATATCTGTTGTACATTCCTATGGTAACACCTGAATAACGGTTATGTCGCCACCTTTCGACACCCAAATATTTTATAATACCCGTTCTGGCGATATGTTGCTTCTTACGGCTGTGCCGCCACTGGCAACACTGCCTATCTTTTGGCAAGGTGTTTTCTGCGGAATCCCTTGACCATTATCGCCGCCGCCCTCGGGCACTATTGCCACTGCCGGCATTATCGTTACCGGCAGCGAGGTTAGTACTAGTCTATGGGTGCGGATATCGGTCCCAGTGCCTTTGGGCACATAAGATGTTGGTGGCAATGCCATTCCAACGCCTTTACCTTTATGGCACAGCCTTTTCTGCCCTTTTTTTATCTGAGACCGTCTTACATAACTAAGATGGGTTCTCTACTTACTGAAGGTGAATTCTACTACAGGTTAACATAAAATCCTTACTCCTTTAACGTTTGAGGATTCTTTATGTAGGTTGGGCCTGGGACCTCTTTCTACGAAAGGGTTCTAGGCTCCTGCTTTGAATAATCACTACATATGGTTATTGGTTTTCTACCAATTTGTCCATTTCACTTTGAGGGTGTGGATTAAATAGATGGTTGGTAACTCTATAGGCTAGTTATCCCTCCCGAGTTTTTTTCTATTGAGGTTATAACCTTGCTTTTATAACCTACGGGTTGGTTTAGACTCTTGCTCATTAATCAATGCGTCGATTGCTTGATGATTAAGTTTACCTGTACCGGTGCCCTCTAATTGGCCATTTTTCTGCGGAGATATTGGAGCAACGTTTCTATCCATGAGCATTTCTCCATCCCTTTTTTCCCCTTTTTGGGCCTAGAGCAACCGACCTTTAGGGGGCTAATTTTTCCAATCTCACGTTCTTTATAGGGGTTTGGACATTTCGTAATGTATCTCCTTTTTTATCACCAATGGCATTTAAGGGATTACTATTCCCTCAGTTGTTTACATGGAAGCCTTTTCTCCTTACAGGCGGTGTCTATACGGAGATGCACTTTTGAGTGCAGATTTGTGTCAGCTGTGAGACATCCCTGTGGTCTCGATATTTTCCGCACACATGCGAAGTGTTGGAGGATGAAAGGCCCAGTATTGTACTGGGACCATCAGGATTGCAGTGTTTGTAAGGAGTTACTTCACTCCAGATTAGTTTTGGAGGATACCTCCGATGATGACTGCATGTTCTTCCCGCGTTAATTTCACACCTGGGTAAGAGGATGAGGTAGTCTGATCTCATCAAGGATTCAGTGATGTCTACCAATTCTGACTCCACTATGACATCGGTCTCCCGATCTGCGGTTACGATTGCTTCTTTCGTGATGGGGCCCCTGTTCTTGCCCGTTTCTCCTCTCAACATCTGCTAAGCTCATGGAGCCCCCCAGTTCCCGAGTATATTATGTACTAAAGTACATCTGGTACTTATGGCTAAATGGAAAGCTTTCATGGAGGGGCCTCATGTGAAGAGATCCAGGCCTTGGAGAAGAAAGAGAAGTTGCCTAGATATAAGGTTTGGCACTCCTGGCTACCTTATTGCACGCAGCAATTATGACAGCAGTGGGTATCAATTTACAGATTGTCGACTTTGGTAAGACCTTGGCCTCCTTTGTGGCCCTGGACAAAGTGGTCTTCCACTTAGTTTCGAAGAGCTACATTAATGGAGTATATAAAGATTGCTAATTCATGAAACCATCTGTGTAGGCCTATAAGTTAGGTTTAAGTTTTAAAAAGATGTTATTGCAATTTTTTCTTTATGTATGCTTATGAGTTCAAAATGAAACTGATTGTCTATCATATTTTCCCTATATACAACAGCCGAAAGGGAAACCATCTTGTTCGTTTGTTTCATTGTCAATCAAAATGAACAAACGAACACATTTACACATCTAAGTGATAACTAATGATACTAATAATTTTTAATAAACTATGAAAACTATCATATTTGTAATAAGGTTATATGAATAAGTTTGGAAATTGTATTTAGAATACTTATTTTTATGCGCACCTATCCTTGATAGTGATAGCTTGCATCAGCTGACATTTACACTTTCTCAGCTGGACTCAAATATGTAATTTCCAAACTCATTCAAAGAATCTTATGATAAATATTGCACAAATATTAATTCTGTATGTTATAGACTACCATAGTTTA
>NC_090745.1:47791568-47871568 GCF_036898095.1 Palaemon carinicauda | reverse complement strand
TATTTTACTTTCAGCCGTGCAACACAGAGATTTATATACACTGTAGTCCTGTTTATTTGGGGAGATTTAAGAATAAGAAAAAATTCTTATGGGTTAGCGTTTAATGTAATCCGAAGATAGCTCATACAAGGGAAAGAGTAATGTAGTAGCTGATAGCCTTTCTAGAGATTTTTCAGATTGAGAAAAGTAATTTTTTTTTTTTACTTTTCTCTCATCATTATAAATAAGTTGAATAAGAGCCATTTTTTCTATAGTATTAATGTGTTATGTGAATGGAGTTTGAAGTATGCTTTGCTGATGCTGAGTTGAAATGTAATGCAGAGTTCCTTAGTTTAGAGATAATGTTTGTTAACTTAAAATACTCAGTAAATTACCTATCCTTTGAAAATTTGTCATGAATAGACACAGTAATGTCAAAGAAGTATATATAAATAGGAAAACTGAATGTCTTTCCATGAGAGGAAATCCAGCTAGTGTTTGGTCAAAGATTGCATCACCTTTATTACTGTCAGCATCATTTTGGGAATAAATAGAGTTTCAATGAAAATTCTTTTCTTTCTGGAAGCATTACTGTGCTGTCTGTTATGCTATTTTGTGCCACATCGGGTCCTCATTGTACTAGAAAACTTGCTCTAGATGCTTCTATGGCACGACCGAAGCGGGTGGTTTAAAGAAAACAAATCATGATGTAGGATATCAAAAAACTCCTTTATATGGCAATGTCGTAGTTAGCTCCGCCTACTCACTGGTATAATATAAGCTTCAAAAAGAGATAGTAAGTAAAGCGTTAGGAAAGCCAGAGGTCCGACAGAGTTAGGTTCCGACGTGAGTCTCCCCTTCAGCCAGCAAACACCTGTCTCCAAAATTTTATTTTATTATTGGTGAAGAGAAGCTGTATGGACACGAGTCATGGTATGACAACGAAACAATCTCCTACAGATTTAATAGCTTTGAGAACAAAGCCCTCGGAAGGATATTGGGAGTTAATTGACAACAGGATGAGAAATTAAATTATAAGAGAGAGTACTCAAGTGGCATATGTGGATGAGATCATGGTGATAGTTGTGGCATGCTCTTCACCAAATGTTTAACTAGGCTCCACAAGGCATTGGAAGAGTTGGAAGACACAGGTCTACATGGCTGAGGACTATGAAGCATGAAGTAAGTGATGATGAATGGAGAAGTATTGAAATGAAAGCTCAAGATAGAGATAATTGGTGAAGTCTAACCAAGACCCTTTGCATCAATAGATGTAGGGAATGATGAGAAGCCTAAAGTCACCGTACCAATAACATTTCAGCAACTGAAGAGAATTCTCCATTTAAATGTTTTATTGCTCTAGTTTCATTTTCTTGAATTAATCTTAGTCAGTGTAAGTAAAGGTGCAGCAACATTGGTTTTCATTGTGAATAATCTTTTTTTTTTTTTGTGTGTGCTTATGATCATTTCCTGTAATCAGTTGCTGTTATCATATAATGTTTAAGAGATCGAAACACTTGTAATGAATCTGAGATCATAACAGGGACATCTTGATGAACCCATTGCTGTAGAGAAACTGAAAAGTGGGAAGTTCTTGGCATGTTACTTACCATTAACCGACAAATTTTTTCATCCCTTTACTGGAACATGTATCTTTTCAAAGTTATGGAAAGGGGGGATTTTTTTTTTTTTTTTTTTTTTTTTTTTTTTTTTTTTTTTATATAATAATGGGGTTTAAACATCAATAAAACTGAGCATATGAACATCAGGAGAGAGGTTTATAGAAATAGTGCTTCTTAATGGAATTTACAGGGCTTTAATAAATCAAATTTTATAATGTTAAGAGCTGAGTTTATTAGTTTCATTTTTCAAGTAGAGATATCATGACATCAGCTCAATCATCAAAACTGTTGTGAAGTCCACAATTTTCAATCATTGATATCTTTTAGGAATTCTATTTGGACCTTCATCATTCTTTGTTGCATTTGGCTGTTGTCCTTTGCTAGATCTAATAATAGTGATAATTATGGTCTTCATCGATGACATTTGGAGTTGAGATTGTTTTTAGAATTTCTCTTGAAATAAAAGGTCGTATCATAACATCGGTTGATCTGAAAAAGTACCCTGCTTCCTGGGTACGTCAGTGTCAACATTTTCGCCTAGCATTCGCATAGTAGCAGATTGATCACCCCGGATTGTGAGTTTAAGCCATTTATTGGGGAGGCCAATGCTGTGGTTGGGCACTACAGTTGGGGATTGGGCTTGCCTGTCTGATATTCTGGTGAGCATCTATTCTGATGAAACCGGAACTAAAACCATACACCTTTACCTTTAAAAGGAAGATAAAATTTGATCAGAAAAGCAGTAGATATTGAAGTATAGCAGTTGGAAAAAGACCAAATAGGAAAGCCATAGGAATTATTGAAAATGGGAAAGTTTAAAACCTGGTCCTGATGGTATTACCTGTAGAAGAGTGTGAAGGGAACTAATTTTGCGTACAATATACAAAGGGAAAAATACTAGTTGAATAGCATATTTTATCTGTTCACCTGTTCATTATTGTAATAAGTAATTAATATATTCATGTAATTAATCAGAAGAGCCTCTTAGAGCTAATGCGAGTTGAAAGAACCAATGATAACTTAGTTGTAACATTCCAGTCAGAGTAAGAATTGTCAAATCTTTGATTATGTGCTTCTTCAAAATATGTTTGTTTAGCAAACGTTTGATGATAATCCCTGCGAGTTAACATGGAAACATTCTAAACAGGCAACCAATTTTTAACTAGCTTACGGTCCCATTTGATGACCTCACTGTAATGCTTATTTGGCTTTAGTACTGTGAGGTGGTTAGTTATTCAAAGGAACCTGCTCATTTTGTTATTTTTTAAACCTTCATAAGGAGTACTATCTTTCTTGGCTCTTTTTATTGCAACAACCTGGTCATGAAGGTAAAAAACCAAAAGGAGTGACCAATATTTGCTGACTGACCTAGAGTCGGGAAAGATGTGAATATCCTATTAGTCGAATAAGGTCTAATGAATTAGTTATTGAGGATATATTCTCCTTTCCCTTGTAACTGTCATCGTAATAACAGGACATCAATATAAAAATTTAATACGATGTGTGAACCGTAGATACCAATAAAGTTTCTAACGAGAAACAATCAGTATGGAGGACTCATTGAAAAGCGTTAAGAACGAAACGAGAGAGAGATAGGAGGGAGCCAAGCGTCATGAAAGACCCACGCGGGGTCTTGAAAAATAAAACTTATAATATAAGCAAAAAAGGGCAAGGCCCCCTCCAAAATTTCAAAAGTCATAGATCTGGTACTTAACTTAGATGGAGTGACATTGGAGTCCGACATCTTGAGGTAAATCCAGAAAAAACCAGCGAAATTCACACACTAAGGCAAAATAAGGATTAAATAGTGGTGCTATGTAAAAGGAGTGACGTTACTGGCGTGGGATTGCTAGTAGTAGTAGGATGTTGAACGGCACCTCGCTGTTCGGGGATATTGACAGGAGATATCTAAATGGTGCAAGGCCTCTGGTTGTGATTTATTCAGCGCCCCAGTATTATACCGACACCTTATTAAGGTGAGCGAGCTGGGTTCAACCTAGCATTCCTATACAAATATTTCTCTGGTAAATTTATAGCAGTTTTAACCTTAGAAATGATGTTCAAGGAGCATTTCACTGGGCGGCACGGGTCGGAGCCCAGAAAAGGCTTTTATATAAGACTTAATGAGTTTGAATTGATTATGCTTCTTTTAACTGAGGTGAATTTTATCATAAGTATACTGTATTTTTGTAATAAAATATTTTTACTTCAGCATTTGTATTTTCAGGTTCATGAACCATTCTTGTGAGCCAAATTGTGAAACACAAAAGTGGACAGTTGGAGGAGACACCAGGGTTGGACTCTTTGCTTTATGTGACATCCCTCCCGAATCTGAACTCACCTTTAATTATAACTTACAATGTGTTGGAACTGAAAAGAAAAAATGTAATTGTGGTTCTTCTAATTGTAGCGGATTTATTGGTGCAAAAGTACAAAAGGTAAGGGACATATTAAGAACACTACAGTATATGAGTAAAATTACTTTTTTGTATGTATTATGAAATGTTAAAAATGCAATATGAAATTTTCAAACAATTCTTCTCTCAAGGGGTTAGCTACTGAAATTGTTCAGTGGCTACTTTCTTCTTGGTAAGGGTAGAAGAGACTCTTTAGCTATGGTAAGCAGCTCTTCTTGGAGGACACTCCAAAATTAAAACATTGTGTCTTGGGTAGTGCCATAGCCTCTGTACCATGGTCTTCCACTGTCTTGGGTTAGAGTTCTCTTGCTTGAAGGTACACTCGGGCACACTATTCTATCTTGTTTCTATTCCTCTTGTTATTTTCAAGTTTTTATAGTTTATATATGAAATATTTATTTTAATGCTGTTATTGTTCCTAAACTTCTAGTAGTTTTTCTTATTTCCTTCCCTCACTGGGCTATTTTCCTTGTTGGAGCCCTTTGGCTTATAGCATCCTGCTTTTACAACTAGGGTTGTAGCTTAGCAAGTAATAATAATATGGAGTAAAGGATATTAAATTATACAATATATGGTGTCAGCAAGGACATTAACCTGGATAGGTATCGTTATTTGACCACCTTAACCCTGGATAGGTACGGTCCTCGGACACCCCTTTAAGGGTATACTCGGACGCGAACGACCCCGACGCCAAAAAAAATTCTTGAAAAATCAGTTTTTGCAGTAACCTCCTTTTTTCTTTTGCCAAAAAAAACTTCAATGAATGCTTAAAACAACTGTAAAGATAAATACTACTCATCTGCAGAAAAACTATTTATTATAAATATTTTAAAAAATTAAGTAGAAAAAAAAAAGACCTAACATAAAAATTCATAAAAAAAAAGTTTATACATATATACACAAATCCTTTTAGGAATTGATTCTTGAATGTTTAGGACACATCTTGATGTATTTTGGATGAAGTAAGACCCATGGAGGTAAAGATCTGAAATGAGAAAAAAAGGGTAACTTTTTTTGGCCAAAAAAATTTGTCCAAATTTCATGAATTTTTTTGGGTACCCAAATGAAATAGGAAGTGGCTAATTTTTTTAGGGAATAAACATATGTTATCCTAAAATAGAAATATGTAAAAAAATCTTCATTATTTTGTAAATTACATTTATATCAGGGGCCATATCTAAAGGTAATTTTTTGAGTACTTGGAAATTTCGTAAAAAAATACATATATTTAATATATAATATGATATTTATGCAGGTAAAAATATACCAAAATATCACAAATTCTATAGGGAACAAGAATATATATAGATAGGGCAGCTTACGCTTCGGATATGTCCACAAAATGGCCGCCAACCACACTGACTCAGACTCCCTAATCTGCCACTTGAAATGTAGGAAGGGTATGTCAATTTCAAGGTGTTATTTACTAATCTAATTATTATTGATATGCATAAAAATTGTATGGTGGGTTGCTGGATAATTGTCGATTATTTTACGACTATAAAATTAAAATTCTGACCCAAAAAATTTTTTTTGAAGGGAAATAAAATCGAAAAAAAAAAATGTAAAACAATATTTTAGCTAAAAAAAATTGATATTCAATCAAAAAAAAAGTAAACAAAATTTTCCGACAAATAAACATCTAGAGGAATCATTACTCTGTGATAGTTCCTTAGTACGTAGTAATTTTGAAAGAATTGGGAAAAAACGAAAATATGGCAATCACCGGAAAATCGAACACATACCTATATATACGCCATATCTGGCTAAAAAAAAGATAGGCATGGGTAGCCAGATCATCTAGAAACACTTTCCAACACTATAAAAATATAAGTTTTGCGACACTACTTGCCAATTCCTTACGGTAACATGACTAAGCAAAAAAATGCAAAACAAATAAAAAGGAGCACTCGTGGAAAAATGGCCATTCTAATATACGGCATTTCAGAAAAAAAAAATTTCAGCCACGTGCTAGGCAAACCATCAAGGCATATTTTCCGACAAATAAACATATAAATGAAATATTACTCTGTGATAGTTCCTTAGTACGTAGTAATTTTGAAAGAAATGGGAAAAAACAAAAAAATGGCAATCACAGGAAAATCGAACACATACTTATATATACGCCATATCTGGCTAAAAAAAAAATAGGCATGGGTAGCCAGATCATCTAGAAACACTTTCCAACACTATAAAAATATAAGTTTTGCGACACTACTTGCCAATTCCTTACGGTAACATGACTAAGCAAAAAAAATGCAAAACAAATAAAAAGGGGCACTCGCGGAAAAATGCCCAACATTCTAATATACGGCATCTCAGATAAAAAAAAAGACATGCACGTGTTAGCCCAACCATCAAGGCACACTTTCTAACACATAAACATGAAAAAAAAATCAATAATATACGGCAATTCCTTACTACGTAGTAAATTTTTACAAATATTGAAAAAAAAACAGAAATTGGCAACCGCAGTTAAATACCCAATATACCAATAACTACGTCGTATCTGACAAAAACAAAATCACGCATGGGTAGCCAGATCATCTAGACACACTTTCCAACATTAAAAAAGCAAAAGTTTTACGACACTATTTCGCAATATCTTACGGAAAAATGACTTGGCAAAAAAATTAAAAAAAATTAAAAAGGGACACTCGCGGTAAAATGCCCGACATTCTAATATACGACATCTCAGATAAAAAAAAAGACATGCACGTGTTAGCCCAACCATCAAGGCACACTTTCTAACACATAAACATGAAAAAAAATGAATAATATACGGCAATTCCTTACTACGTAGTAATTTTTACAAATATTGAAAAAAAAACAGAAATTGGTAACCGCAGTTAAATACCCAATATACCAATAACTACGCCGTATCTGACAAAAACAAAGTCATGCATGGGTAGCCAGATCATCTAGACACACTTTCCAACACTAAACAAGCAAAAGTTTTACGACACTATTTGGCAATATCTTACGGAAAAATGACTTAGCAAAAAAATGAAAAAAAATGAAAAAGGGGCACTCGCGGTAAAATGGTCCTCGTGGTGATGAACGACATTTTAACTAAAAAAAAAAACATGCACATGGTAGCCAAACAATCCACCAAGACTTTCCACAACTGATAACCTATACAAGTTGCACCATTCTACGACAATTTCATAATACGTAATAACTTTGATAATTATGCAAACTACCTCAGAAGGGTAAACTCGGACGCGAACGACCCCGACGCGTCTCAGAAATCGGGGAAGGAGTACAGCTACAGCAATGCACATCTGGACACTACTAGAGCGTGTAGGGGAGACACCTCCTGCAGGTCGATCACCCACAAATTCAGTCACAGGGGTGAGTCACGTGAGAAAAACCTGTTTTTTTTTGACGCTCGGGGTCGCAAACGACCCACCGTACCTATCCAGGGTTAAATAGGTATCGTGGGTCGACCTCGACCCGAGGTAAAAAAAAAAAATTATAAAAAATTCATTTACAAATTAATTCACAACCTTTTAATATAAAACAATTCAAAGAATTTCTAATCTTCAAAAAAAGTAATTAAAAGCAAAGTCCAAATTAAATATTTATTACAAATAAATAAAAAAAAAAGTATACAAAAAAATTCTCCTAAAATTTAAATATGGAAATAAACTTGAAACTATTCTAAGCACATATTTTATAATAATTGAGCACCATTTGCTGAGGTCCAGGGGGGACCAAAAGAGAATGTTTCCTGAAATGAGAAAAATTTTTTTTTTTTTTTGCTAAAAGGAATCTATCCTCTTTTCAACATTTTCATGGGGTAGGTAAATGATATACTGTAGGGTCCCGAATTATGCGAGAATTTGGTCGATCAATGACCTCGTATAAATGGAAAATCGCATATTTCGAAACACACAACTAACAAGAAATAATTACATTTGGGCCATGGCAACCAGCAACTTGCCTATTCAAACGTGTTTACCACCAATTTCCAATACTTTCCATATACTATACTGTATTATTTTATACTATCAAATTGTTTTTGTAAATAAATCAAACATTTAATATACTTTAAAGTTCTAATAACTTGAAAAAAAGGTTAAAGTTACAACCAGGATGTGTGTAAACACCGTATATTTCTCGTTATAACAAGACCCAAAATACAGACAAATTTTAATGTTTGTCATATC
Organism: Palaemon carinicauda; assembly: GCF_036898095.1. NCBI lineage: Eukaryota > Metazoa > Arthropoda > Malacostraca > Decapoda > Palaemonidae > Palaemon > Palaemon carinicauda. The sequence continues at coordinate 47,863,378 of NC_090745.1, read as the reverse complement.
TATTGTATAAGACAACTGGTGAATAGCAAAATCATCACTGTATATAGTAGCTTTTGTTGTATCATTGAAAATCCTAAATTAACAAAAGAAAGGAGATTTCATATCACGAGTTTCCTAAACACGCCAAAAAGCACAATGAAAAATGACGACCATTGATTTGTTTACGTTTATCTCTGATCATAACGAAGAAACGAACGCATTTACACATCTTTGTATAGGTTAGTTTTATATGATGATTTTGTTATTACCAATGTTGTTCTACTTAATTTTTTTTAGAACTTCGAAATAAATGAAAAAACCTTTTCCTTAATGACTCCGCCTGAAACGGAAACCTTCATTTGTTTACTGTACATTCCATCTTCGATCATAATAAACAAACGAACACATTAAACACACATGATCAAAGTGATAACTATTGATATTAAAAGAATTTAGTAAACATTATGTTATTACAAATATTTTACTTACCGTATCCATATAAATTCCTAAAATCGTAGCAAAGCAACAAAACTTTTTTTCATACGTTTATCAACAATAGCAAAGAGCGCTGTTAACAGTATGGTAATTTACGATAACTCTAAACTGTTACGAAAGGTAATTGTCCTTTCCATATCCAAAATACTTTTCTTAGCTGCAGTTATAAGTCAACTTGTACCTACCTCAATTATGGAACCATTTGGAAAAAGGTAAAAGAAGAAGAAAGTCCTAGGCCGGTATTTAAAGTCATCGAACAATTAGGTTACCGCTAGAACGTTCAATATGATAGAGATGGTGCGAGATTGGAGAAGTAAGGAAAATTGAATCATGCTTGATTTTTAATAAAACTGAACTTTGTGAAACAACAAAGATTTCCTTTGTTAGAGATAGAGAGAGGTAAGAAATGAGGGGGGTAGCAAAAGGTATCCTAGAGAGAGAGAGAGAGAATGATGGTTTTAAATGTAATAAACAATAAATATGATAGGTTATAAGACATTAGTGCTTATGTAATATTAACTGTATAGATGGTTTGAATAAGTTAAGAAATGGTATAAACAATGCTTTGTTATTGTATTCGTACGCTCATATTCTTGAGAGTGAGAGCTAGACATCAGCTAATCTGATCACAGCCAAAAGTTAAACCAAAATAAGTCGTCAATACTCGATTTATAAAACATTTCCGAAATTTAAAACAAAAGTACAGGGTTTTCTTAAAGCACAATCAATTATTTAAATAGTAGCAATTTTCTAGAATAAAGTGAAGTTTCCTAAAAATAGTGGTTTGCTGAGAAAATCGGATGTCATATTTTAAGCTACGATTGAAATGGATTTATACTCTGTATAATTTTTTGTTTTATATTTAATTGACGATTTTTAATAAAACCTATTTTGGGTTCTTCATCCACAGTATATGTAAATATTGTATAACACCGGAGAGAGAGAGAGAGAGAGAGAGAGAGAGAGAGAGAGAGAGAGAGAGAGAGAGAGAGAGAGAGAGAGAGAGAGAATCAGCTGTTGTAATCGAATGCCATGTTTTTGTTTCTTGTACCACTTGAAGCGAGGAAATGATCACCGCAACTAATAATAGTCATGTTAATTTCATTCTTAAACTCAGGTTGTAATATGTGAACTAAGATTTTATTTTTTACACGCATACAGAGAGAGAGAGAGATTTGAGTCTCTCTCTCTCTCTCTCTCTCTCTCTCTCTCTCTCTCTCTCTCTCTCTCTCTGAGAGAGGATTTTATAATTACACCTTGTACTATACAAAACAAATCATTGTAAAGCAAATCAATACTGTTTAGAAGATGACAAAATATTGCCGACTTGTTACCGAAATTTACGCTATTCACTGCCGATAAACGAACCCAGCCTACGTGTGAAAACCTTGAATACCCACAGGGAAAACTAAAGCTTTTATATATTCTATACTAAATAAAAATAATGCTTGAATATACCTTCATTAACAATACCATTAATATTATCGAAAGGTTAGAGAAAGATAAAGATTGCCGAGAATGTAACCACAATTCTGTTTACATTTTGTCAGTTGGATTCGCATAGTTAAAAGTTGATTTCATTGTTGATATGGAATTTTATCCTTTAAGAGGCTATTTATTATGAAATTATGTTAATAAAACATAAGATAAATATTGTTTGGTAACATTTATTATCAAGCACTGTATTTAGGGCTACCAATATACCTAAAAAGACAATAGATTTGATACATTTTGTAGTGCTTGACTTGCAGACTTTGAACAGCTTTGCAGAAACAATTTTTTTTTCTTTAAACTACTGACCGTTTAAATGGGGAATCGCATAATTCGAACACGCATAATTCGGGACCCTACTGTAGTTAGAGGCTGAAATTCTTACAGGATATTGTATTATTATCGTACAACAAAAATGTGTCTTAGAGCTATTCCAGCTTGTGTCGGATATGCTCACAAAATGGCCGCCAACCACACCACATTGGAAGGTCAAATCTGCTACCTGAAATGGAGAAAGATATGTCAATATCAGCGAGCATTTATTTATATAATTGTTCGAGGATTTGCAGAAAAATATGGTAGCTAGAATGAAGTTCATCATATACCTAATGTAATGTTCGAGTCTTGATTTTGGCAGTAGGCTAGAGGTTATGCCTAATGGTCTTTTATCTCCAACATACCATAATTACCGACAAAGTAGGGGTTATGCCTAAGTGCGACAAACAAAAGTATGAAACAAATCGGAACAACACTTAATACTAACATCTGTTTACAATAACAATTGAGTATTCAGCGTACATTTTCTAGCGAACACTTTAGTTGCGAACAGTCAATTATCATCACTGCCTAATAGCTTTCAAAAACAAGCAAACATTACAAGTAGCAAACAAAATTAGTCCATCGTTTTGAGTAACAAATTACCATTACCGGTAATTGCAGGTAATTACGGTAATCATAATTACCCGTATATGTTGACGTCTCGCAGGATTATATACAGGAGAGGGGGTTCCCAGCCCCCTCGTCCCGTCCCTTTTAGTCGCTTCTTACGACACGCAGGGATAACGTTGGCACTATTCTAATTGTTGAAGGAAGGGGGTGTGACTGTACTTGAATGGTTGGTGAGATTGTTTAATATGTGTTTTGTGTTGTCAGTGGTACCAGTAGATTGGGTTTGTGCATGTATTGTACCACTATGTAAAGGTAAGGGAGATGTGCATGAGTGTTGTAATTCAAGAGGTATTAGTTTGTTGAGTGTAGTTGGAAAAGTGTATGGTAGAGTAATGATTAATAGGATTAAGGATAAAACAGAGAATGCAATCATAGAAGTACAGGGTGGTTTTAGAAGAGGTAGGGGGTGTATGAATCAGATTTTTACAGTTAGGCAGATATGCGAGAAATATTTAGCAAAAGGTAAGGAGGTGTATGTTGCGTTTATGGATCTGGAGAAAGCATATGATAGAGTTGATCGGGAAGCAATATGGAATGTGATGTTATATGGAGTTGGTGGAAGGTTGTTGCAAGCAGTGAAAAGTTTCTACAAAGGTAGTAAAGCATGTGTTAGAATAGGAAATGAAGTGAGTGATTGGTTTCCGGTGAGAGTGGGGCTGAAACAGGGATGTGTGATGTCGCCGAGGTTGTTTAACTTGTATGTTGATGGAGTGGTGAGAGAGGTGAATGCTCGAGTGCTTAGACGAGGATTAAAACTAGTAAACGAGAATGACTATGAATGGGAGGTAAATCAGTTGTTGTTTGCGGATGATACTGTACTGGTTGCAGACACAGAAGAGAAGCTTGACCGACTAGTGACAGAATTTGGAAAGGTGTGTGAGAGAAGGAAGTTGAGAGTTAATGTGGGTAAGAGTAAGGTTATGAGATGTACGAGAAGGGAAGGTGGGTCATGGTTGAATGTCATGTTGAATGGAGAGTTACTTGAGGAGGTGGATCAGTTTAAGTACTTGGGGTCTGTTGTTGCAGCAAATGGTGGAGTGGAAGCAGATGTATGTCAGAGAGTGAATGAAGGTTGCAAAGTGTTGGGGGCAGTTAAGGGAGTAGTAAAAAATAGAGGGTTGGGCATGAATGTTAAGAGAGTTCTATATGAGAAAGTGATTGTACCAACTGTGATGTATGGATCGGAGTTGTGGGGAATGAAAGTGACGGAGAGACAGAAATTGAATGTGTTTAAGGTCAAGTGTCCAAGGAGTATGGCTGGTGTATCTCGAGTTGATAGGGTTAGGAACAAAGTCGTGAGGGTGAGAACGGATGTAAGAAATGAGTTAGCAGCTAGAGTGGATATGAATTAGTTGAGGTGGTTTGCCCATGTTGAGAGAATGGAAAATGGCTGTCTGCTAAAGAAGGTGATGAATGCAAGAGTTGATGGGAGAAGTACAAGAGGAAGGCCAAGGGTTGGATGGATGGATGGAGTGAAGAAAGCTCTGGGTGATAGGAGGATAGATGTGAGAGAGGCAAGAGAGCGTGCTAGAAATAGGAATGAATGGCGAGCGATTGTGATGCAGTTCCGGTAGGCCCTGCTGCTTCCTCCGGTGCCTTAGATGACCGCGGAGGTAGCAGCAGTAGGGGATTCAGCATTATGAAGCTTCATCTGTGGTGGATAATGGGGGAGGGTGGGCTGTGGCACCCTAGCAGTACCAGCTGAACTCGGTTGAGTCCCTTGTCAGGCTGGGAGGAACGTAGAGAGTAGAGGTCCCCTTTTTGTTTTGTTTCATTTGTTGATGTTGGCTACCCCCTAAAATTGGGGGAAGTGCCTGGGTGTATGTATGTATGATGATAATTACCCGTTATCCTAATAGTTTTTTTTCTCTCACAATGTATATGAATAAGAATTTACTCATAACCCATCAAGATGTCTACCAAGAAATATAGAAATTTTACTGCAAAATTCAAGTTTCAAGTTATTGCAGTTGCTGAAACTACAAATAACGTTCAAGCTGCAAGAATGTTTGGAGTTACCGAAACTAGCGTTCGAACTTGGAGAAAAAATGTGGATTCAATTAAGAAAATGCCATCCTATAAATGTGCTAATAGGGGGAAAAGCTGTAAATGGCTGCATTTAGACAAGATAGTTAGTGAGTGGGTAACTAAAAATCGGAATGAAGGATGCGCAATTACTAGATGTGCCATAAGATTTGTTGCTTTGAAAGAAGCAAAGTAATTAGGAATCCCAGAATTTGTTGCAAGTGCTGGCTGGTGTTCTAGATTTATGAAAAGACATGATTTCGTTCTGAGACGTAGAACAAAAATAGCCCAAAAGTTGCCAAAGGAATATGAAGAAAAAATTTTAAATTTTCATTGATTCATTATTGAACAACGAAATAACAACAACTATGATTTGAGCTATATTGGCAACATGGATGAAACTCCTATGACATTTGATATACTGTACCTTTGAACCAAACGGTTGATGCAACTGGCGCGAAATCTATCCTTATAAAAACTACCGGACATGAAAAAAGTCAATTTACTGTAGTTCTTTCGTGCTTGGCGGATGGAACAAAGCAAAAGCCTATGGTAATATTCAAACGGAAAACTTTACCAAAGGAAAAGTTTCCAAAGAGAATTGTCATTCATGTCCATCCACAAGGGTGGATGGATACCTTATGTGAGTTAGCGAGTTATGGAAGGGTAGACCCGGTGGGTTACCGAGGCAAAAATATAATTGTTTGGGATATGTTTCGCTCTCATATAGTGGAAAAAGTTAGTGTGAGTGCGCAAAGCTAGAACTGACGCTGCAGTAATTCCTGGTGGATTGACAAGCATACTGCAACCACTTGATGTTTGCATAAACAAACCATTTAAGGATAAACTACGACATAAATGGAACAATTGGATGATGAACGGAGAAAAAACATTCACCAAGACTGGGAATATGAGAGCTCCAACTTGTTCTATTGTATGCCAGTGGGTAAAGGAAGCATGGGATGAAATTGACAGGAACATCATCTTGAAATCATTCAAAAAATGTGGAATTTCATGTGCGTTGGATGGAACTAAAGATGATGACGATGACGCAATCTCTAGCGAGACTGGATCCGTTGACCTTGAAGACCCTCTTAATGAGAGAATGCCTTAATGAAGTCATTGAGCTTCAGCACGACATTCTATTCCCATGCTGAAACTTGTGACGGGCAAGAGGGCTCTTGAACTTGGGGAAATTGCTCCCCCAGTTTGAAGCTAAATTTCTCTCTCTCTCATCTTTTTCTTCCTCTTTATATTACTTCAACCTTCTCCTGATATTATAAACTTTCTTTTATGTTGCTGTCCCAATCCTATGAGTAAAATTTCCCATATGTATATGTGTATATATTTACATATATATGTATGTTTTTTTTTCTATGTCATGGATGTTTCTACATCTGTTATTGCCTGTTGGGCGGATGTTTCTACATCCGGTATTTCTGCCTGCTTTGATGAATGGGAAAGGTGTCACGGTTGGGAGGTGTTTGTGCTCAAAGCTATATGTGAGAGTATTGGATGATCTCAGCCATCCCGAACGGAATCCAATGGGATCCAATGCTTGGGGTAGGACTCTCAGCTTTTGGCCGGAAGCCCGTCATTACAGATATGGGAGGATGATTCCATAGTTTCTTGATCTCAGTCCTAACAGGCGGGTTCAGCTTACACCTGTGCCTCTATATCTGTTTTGATGCTTTCCTTCAGGTAGGGTATGGAGTGGACCATCTGGGAAGTATACTCTCACTCTGCCGGTAGTGGAGAGTGCAAATTTCCTTCCCAACATGTGATGCCTTAATGTTCTCAAGCAGGTGAATCAAACTGTTTAAAATATCACACTTCTCTTTTCTTTTTTCTTATGGATTCTTGTGACAACGAAAACCCCCCCCCCCCCCCTCCCCTGGATATTCTGACTCGCCCCCGGCACTGTTGACGACCTCTGGCAATTCATTTAAAGAAAATTCCGTTGACGATGTAGGAACTAAAAAGGACTATTCTTTAAACATTCGAAAAAAGGGTAATTTGGGCAACACTGGGAAACTGAATGTCCTGCACGTTACCCAGATCCCATCAGAAGCTAATTATGTGCTACATAAAATATTTGAGTGTTACGGATTAATAAAAGAATTTAGAATGAAACTTCAAGATGATAATTGGGATTCTTGGTTATCATTTCATTGTCATGAGGAAGCATTTAATGCAAGCCATATCATTGTTAATATTAAATTAGGTAATATGAGTATTAAGGGTGCTCTGTGTGATGGGGCACCTAAAGATCTGGATGTCTACAGACCAGCAGACGGGGTTGATAAAGATATAGAGGTAGATATGCCATCCCAAAGAAAGCCAAAACCACCGATGTGGCTTCTTGCTCAATCTACAGGAGGTACGGAAAATTATTTCAAGATCTGCACATTTTTTCAGAGGAAGGTAGGAACGATCGCACCTGAAGATATATATCGATTCAGTAAGAAAAGTTACTTAATAAAGACCAAGTCATACAACCAAGTCATACACACAGTCTGTTATATTGTCCAATTTGAAGACAGTAAATGATGTTATAAAATTGGACATCAAACCCCATCTAAACTTTAGCTATGGAAGGGGAGTGGTTTTCGATAGGGATCTATATGAATTTACCAAAGAGGAGATATTGGCTATGTGTCCACTATCAGTGTGGAAAGTACAGAAAGTACCTGGAACATCAATGATTGTTCTTACTTTCCTGGATGCTGATGTACCTTTCCACATAGATATAGAAAATGAAAGGATTAGAGTTTAACCTTTTAAGCAGAAGCCACTGCAATGTTATAATTGCTTTAAATTTGGGCATCTTTCTAAAGTTTGCAAGAATTATAAAATTTGTAATACTTGCTCCAATATTTACCATGGGGGATGTACACTTGAGGCAAGGTGCTTGCAACTCTAATCATAAATCTAATGATAGGAGCTGCCAGTTTTATAAGTTAGAAGAGGCTGCTCTCAATAAATCAATAATTGAACATGTAAGCGTGTGGCATGCCAAGAGATTGTTAAATAAATCTAATACCTATGCAAAGACATTAAAAACAGGAGAAAAAGTTCCTCGGAAATCATCTGACCTACCTACTACTGTAGGTAGTTCTCGAAAAAAGAATTCACCATCTATTGATAAAGTGTTGCATCATATGACAAGAATATCTCCTCCTAAAGATTTATCATTGAGTATCAACAAAAAGACATTGCCCACCACTATCAAACCTTGTCCCCCTTTACAAAGGATAGTACTAACCTCTCCCAGGCCATATCCTTGCCTGATTTAATGGAGATTCCACCTGAAACCAAGTTATCAGGTGTACCTGTAGTGGGGAAGGTACAAAAACCTGGTAACTCACAACCTATTAATCATAAAAGAGAGAGACCTCCATCTCTCTCACCCCCTTCCATAAGAAATATTAAGAGTTATGATATCAAATAAATATGATGTTTAGTCTGTTGATGTTTCCGATCAACCAGAAGACAATTTAAATAAATCAGAAATTCAAGTTGTGGTCCACCATCCACCTCAACAAATAGATCAAAAGGATACAAACGTAAAACTCAACATAACAAGACCATCTCTGAAGAAACCTACGGGAAATGATGTTTAGATTAGAAACTGCTAATGGGAGACCTCATCCAAGATGTCTTCCAGAAATAATGCATGGTTTTCTCCATTTTGCAATGGAACTATCAGGGTTCAAGGGCGAAATTTGAAGAACTTAAGCTCCCAATTCATGAACATTCCCCCATAAAAGTATGCTTGATGCTAACACTCCCAGTCCTTGAGAGTATTTTAGCTATAGAACACCATATACTCATCAAGCAGGGAGCCATGGCGGAAGTCTCATGTACGTTCGTCGAGATGTTCCCCAAATACCTATGTCTATACGTACAAACAAATTGATATAGGGAGAATATGCTCTCTGTACTTACCTCCAAATGATAATATTTTATATGATGATTTAGCAGAGGTCATTCAACAACTCCCTCAACCATTTCTCTTACTGGGAGATATGAATGGTAGACATCCTTTATGGGGTGATGGTTTGGCAAACACAAGGGGCAATATTATCTCATCAATTGTGGAGAATGAGGATGGGGGACTCATTAATACAGGAGAGCCAAACACTTCCATGTTCAGACAGGTACCTTGTCATGCATTGACCTTTCAATTACAAGCTCTAACTGCCTTCTTGATTTTGATTGGAGGACATTAGATGATTGGCATACTAGTGATCATTCACCAATTATTATAAACGCCAACAAGGGTCCGCCTTTACAAAGATTGCCACGATGGAATCTTGACAAGGCAGACTGGGTTAAATTTTGTGAGCTAAGTGAAATCGAAGTGAGTGCAGAACAGTTTGAAAGCATTGATGATGCCATAGACCTACTGAATGGAACTCTCCATACAACAGGAATCAATTTAATTCCCAAAGCCACAGGACTATTCAAAAGACGACCAGTCCTGTGGTGGTCTTCAGAATTAACAGCCTTGCACAGAGCGACCAGAAAATCTCTGACTAGATTGCATAGATGCCGTACGGTTGGAAATTTGATAACATACAAAAAGTGTAGAGCACAGTTCCGTTGGGCCATGAAAGAAGCTAGAGGCCAATCTTGGGTGGCTTTTGTTTCCTCCATTAGTAGTAGAACACCACCATCTTTTGTATGGAGGAAAGTAAAAAATATTGTAGGCAAATTCACCCCAAACCCACTAGTGTTGAAAGTGAATGGTCAGTGACTGAAGGAAATGAAGTTAGCAATGCCCTGGCTGACCATTTTTCAAATGTATCGTGCAAGAGTGTAGCAGCTCCTGGTCACCAGTACAGGAGCTTCAAAGAAATAAAAAAATTTAATTTTGCAGCAGGAAGGGAATTGTCGTATAATTCTCCTTTCTCTGAAAGGGTATATGATTCGGCACTTTGCACTTGTAACGATACAGCCCTTGGACGCTATGGAATTCCATATGCAATGATTAAACATGTACATTTTAATACAAAGTTATTTATTTTAAGTATTATTAATAGAATATGGCATGATCATAGTTATCCAAGTGTTTGGGAACTAACCATTATTTTAGCCTTTTTAAAACCCGGTAAGGACAAGTTTTTAGCAGCAAACTACCGACCTATTGCATTGACATCTTGTTTATGTAAAATTATGGAGAAGATGGTCAATGCAAGGCTGATGTGGTACCTTAAAAAGAAGGGTATTTTATCACAGATTCAATGTGGATTCAGAAAAATGCACTCAACGACCTGCGTGTTGATAAGACTTGAGTCCTCTATTTGTGAAGCGTTTGCTTCCAAACAGCACCATGTGACAGTCTTTTATTTTTTTTAACCTTAAAAAGGCATATGATACCACTTGGAAATATGGTATACTTAAAAAAATTCATGAATTGGGATTGAGAGGAGAGGTGCCACACTCTATTCAGACATTTCTTTCAAATAGAGTTTTTCAAGTGAGAGTGGTGGAAGCTCTATCAGAGAGTAAATGCCAGGAAGGAGTTCCTCAGGGTAGTGGGCTGAGTGTAACCCTTTTTGTACTAGCAATTAATGAGATATCCTCAGCCATTCCCCGGGATGTTCTCTCAACATTATTTGTGGATGATCTCCATATCATTTGCTGGAGCTAGAATGGCAATGGTTGAGAGAAAACTGCAACTCTCAATTGACAAAATTATCCAGTGGGCCGATGTGAATGGATTTAAGTTCTCGACAAGTAAAACTACTATTGTACATTTCTGTCGTATCCGGGGAGCACATCCAGACCCAGATAATGTATATACATAATAGGTCAACGAATCCCATGTGCAGGGGAAGCAAAATTTTTAGGTTTGATATTTGATTGTAGACTTACATGGGTTTCTCACCTAAAAGCATTAAAAGCTACATGTGTTGAGGCTCTGAATCTTTTAAAAGTATTGTCCCATACATCATGGGTGGCATACCACAATACTATTTTAAAATTATACAAGGCCTTGATTTTTTCCAAAATTAGTTATGTATGTGAAATATACTCTTCAGCCACCCCAAGCCGGTTAAAAATATTAGATTCAATGCATCATGCTGGTATTAGATTGTCCACAGGAGTATTTAGAACCTCACCTATCCCAAGTCTCCTTGTTGGTGTGGGAGAGTTACCTCTAGACCTTTACCGAATCTCTTCCATTATTCGGTATTGGTTTAGATTGCAAAGTCTCCCTAACTCTTTAGCCTTTCAGACTGCAAGCTTTGTAAGACACACATCATACTTTGAGTTGCACCCAAAATCTCCTCAACCTTTTGGCTTTCGGGTGAAACAATTATTAAACAGTCTGGATATATTTAGAAGTAAGGTACTTCCATTCAAGGTATCATCAATGCCTCCATGGAAATTACCAGAGATATCTTTTTGTAAATACTTTATTGGCGTTAAGAAGAATATGACTGACCTAGAAGCCAGGTCCCTGTTTAAGGAACATGTTGAAGAACATAGAGGATCGACTTTTATATATACTGATGGCTCCAAATCTGATGCTGGCGTTGGATTTGGAGTACATAGTAATGGTTTTAATTGTAGAGATGCACTTCCCCTAACAGCTTCCATATTTACTGCCGTACTGTATGGCATATTAACCGCTATTGAGAAAATAGCTTTGGAGAAGGAGGGTAATTCTACAATTTTTAGTGATACAAGGAGTGCCTTTCAAGCTTTAGAAGTTTTTAATTCTAGTAACCCTCTAGTTTTAAAGATTTTAGAATGGCTTTTTATTATTGGACGGAGAGGTATAACAGTTCAATTTTGTTGGGTTCCAGCCCATGTAGGTGTGTGTGGGAATGAGAACGCAGATTCACTGGCAAAGAATGCTGCATCCGAGTTGCTGCCAAGAAGGTATCCCATTCCGTGTAATGATTTCCTACCTAACATCAAGAAATTGCTTTGCAATAAATGGCAACAGCACTGGGATAGTCTAGATGCCTATAAAATGAGAGAAGTAACAAATATATATCCTTGGAGGTATAACATGATGCCCTAAAAATGGGAGACTTCTCTTTGTCGTCTCCGTATTGGTCACACTCGGTTGACACACGAGTTTCTGCTGAACAGCCAACACCAACCGTATTGTAACGACTGTTTAGTACCTCTAACAATGAGGCATTTGTTGACCGAATGCCCCAATTATAACTTTAGGAATAGATATTTGTTTAAGGCTCGAGGTGAGGGTGGCAGGTTCATCCTTGCTAAGATTTTTTGACATGATGTATCCTACAATGCAAGTGGCATTTTTAGATTTATTTCAGAAGCAGGTCTTTTGAAAACTATTTAACTTGTATAGTGACATTCAACTTTTATGGTTTTAATTGAATATTCTTCTATTTTTTATATAAAATAAATGATATCGGCGTCAATGACCTTAGATGTCAGGATGCATGAAAACTTTAAATCAATCAATCAATTGACCTTGAAGACATGTTTGATAGCTCCTCAGATGATGGCGATGAATTTATGGGATTTTAGAGTAAATTTCCTTTTGTTTCTTATTATTTCTAACTTCTATTTTTTTGGGTTTATTATAAATAACGATTAATGTACCATACCAAAGAAAATAAAATGAGCCTAATTTTTTCATTAACCATATCACGTTATAACACGCAACCAGATCGTTTGCTGGCTTAGAAGTTTTCTCCCTAGCTTCATACCTGCTGCATTATGGTAAAGTCATTACTCGTAGCGGAAAAAACTATCTGATGGTTTAGAAAATAAAATCCATGCTAATAATATGCGTGGTGTTAAATGAACATGGTTAGTACTGTATATATAGGCCTAGGCTATGTTTACGTACAGGTAGATAGCCTTATATACGTGTAAGCATAGCCTACGATTACCTACCGGTAGGTAGCGTAGCCTAGGGTAATGTTCGCATAGGCGTAGCCTACGTTTACCTACCAGTACTGTAATGTTCGACCCGTACTTTTTGAACTGAAATAGTTCTTCAAAAATCGAACATTACACGAGTATATATGGTAGCTATATGCCGATTATCCCAATTTTATTGCATATTTATATAAGAAACCATTAAACCAGTCGTAGTTTCCACCACAACTACACGTTTAGTCATAGTGTTTGGTGTTTCAAGTGTTGTTTACATGGAAGCAGTGTTGCCAAAGGTCCTCATAAAATTTTGGTAGAGGTAAAATTCAAGTAATATTTCCAAAATTCCTCATATAGCCTATAAATTTTTGCATAAAATGTAATTATTGATTAAAGAAATTTAGAAATTCTTTCAAGTGGAATACTTTTGCTACTGTTTATGTGATTTTAGGTCTAGTTACTTTTCTGATAACTTGCAATACTGCACTCAGCTAACATAAATTTTTTCCAAGGTCGTATTCAGCCTCTGTGTTTCTATTATTTCGGAACTCAGGCAACAAAGTCATTATCAATATATTGCTTATTACAAAATATCAACAAATTATGAGGAAATAGATATATACTGCATAAACAAATATGTCATAGCGTCGTCTGCTACGAGACCACTAGTTGGCATGTTTACTTGTAGAAGGGGGTTGTTGAGTCATCAGCTGATTACCAAAACAAACAAATAATTTGCTACTGCACTTCATTAAATGAAGTGCAATATAAAAATAAATGAATTTAATACATATGAATGATAAACTTAGGTAGGCTATATATTCTATCTCATGAGTTTGAGTACTTGTATGTCAATAGTTTGGTGTTTTAGGGGTGTCAAACTCCCCTATACAACTTTTTCTTACTGTTAAGATGTAGGGTGATTTTGGGAGGCATTTTTAGTGAAGACACGGAAAATACGGTAAATCAGTAAGTTTACAGTACATGTATACACGTGTATGCTACGTACTGGTCACAGTAAGGCTACAGTACAGATTCCATAAAAACGAACACAATTGGGACTCAGAAGCTGTTTGTAGCTTGAATTGTTTGTAAATCATTAACGTACAAGTACCCTTAGAAGTAAATTTTGGCCTACCTAACTTAAGTTCATGTGACTTTCAGAAGTCAACAAATAGTCCCCTTTCATAAAAGATCAATACAGGTAGTTGCTGACTTACGACGGAGATTGGGACATATGTCAAACTAAACAAGTGAAGTTTCCGTAGATTAATGAAGCTGCATTATGATTTGGCAATCATCCAAGTCATATTTCATCAATATTTTCTTACTGTATATCATTATTTAATTTTCTTTTACCATAGTATATCTTATACTTTAATAAATCCTTATTGTATTCTATTTTTCAATTTCGGAAATATTTTTGCCATCGATAATTACCAACTTTTTTGTTTACCTTTGGTTGTGACCAGCTGTGCTGTTAATCTGAAGGTCCCGCTACCAAATCGAGATAATGCACACATACAAATTGCGTATTTTTTATATAATTTCTTGATTTATTTGAAATTAATTCATGATGAATATTATATCAGCACCAGTATGTTACATGATATCATAGTTTTCATATACTTCGTTTATACCCGTTATTATTAACCATACAAATATGTTTTCTCTTTTTCTGTGTGTGCATGTTTGTAGGGCTAGTTCATTTTTAAAGCTTGATACAGTATTTATATTTTTGTTTATTATTAAGCCTTCATATTTCACTGGAAATTGTTGTTTAATTGTGGTTTGTTAAAGTATATTTGTATGCTATTTTTCAATTTCGGGAGCATTTCAGTAATTTCTTTGAGAATAGCTATATCAATTCTTATTTCTGAAACTTTTTTGACTGAGTACTCATTGTCATAAAGTGAATGGGTATCTACACAGAGCTCCACCAACAATTTCCTTTCATCATCATACAACACTTGAGACACATTCCCAAGATGGTAGGCCATGTCCACTGCCTCAACAGCAGCTAGTGTTTCTGCTGCAACGGTGCTTTTCACAACTCTTCTAATTATCTTTGCCTCCCGGAACCAAGGTAACTATTTCTATTTTCACCCACAAGAAAAATCACAAAGCCCCCTGCACTACTGTAGCCGTCATGGAGATTAGCGTGAGAAGTATCACTGTACTTAACCAATTTACATTTTGAAAGGTCACCTAATTCTGGGAAGTACATTGAACTCTCAAAAGTTTAGGCTTTCCTTAGACATTTGTTTGCCTCAATCAGATCTTCCACTTTTGTGTTATTTACTTTACATTTAATTTCTAATACATCATATGTCAAATCAGGCCTTGAATTAGTATGTAACAATTCCAGTTGGCCTACCAGACTCCTAAAATTTTCCTTTTCTTTTTCATTACACTCCAAATTCTTATTTAATCCTCTCATACATGTTCACTGATGGATTCTAAAGACTTACAGTATTTATTTTGATGAAGTGTAACACCCTGTTCACTTTTTACAATATCCACTCCATTTTATCTAAATGTGTTATTACTTTGCTCCCTAACTGAAACTGACTTCTGATTTTTGCAATAACTACATTTTCAAATTGCTTTGTTCTTCCCCACTGGAAATCATCTACGTGTATTAAAAACATTCCACATATTTCTCCATCATACCAATAAAATGCTGCAGGGTCAGTTTTCACTTGCTTGCATCCCATCCTCAGCAGGAAAGTTTTTACTTTGAGGTACCATTTCCTAGCTGCATCAAGGCCATATACACATTTCTCTAACTTCCATAGTACATTATTATCACACCCTGCTTCAACAGGGGGAACAAGATAGACTTCATGCTCAAATCTTTCACTGTGTAGAAATGGGGCCTGTAATGTCAATTGAACTCGCTGCCCACTTTTTTAAAGACAAAATTGCAAGAAAAGATCTCAACACTTCTTTGTTGACAGTGGGAGAATCTGATTAAATTTCTTTTTTTTTCCTCAAATCCTCTGGCAACTAGCCATGCTTTTGTTTTCTTTTTTTCCTTCACTGTTTTTCTTGGCTGTTATAACCCATCTGACTGACAGTGCTTTCTGACCCATGTTAGGAACTGTCGCATATACCCCCAAAACATTTCCAACTTTTCAGTTGTTCTTGTTTTTCTTTTTCAAGTTTATGACTGTTTGCATTTTCTTAAGCCATGAGTACTCCGTTGGCTTCCTGCACTTCATCCTCTTCCATTACTGGTATCCACTTTTCTACATCCCAGTTCCAGTCGAGGGCAGATATATGTCCATCTTCATGTTCAATATTCCTCAAGCTGCTGTATTTTCCTGTAGACTTTCCAGCTCGACTGTGTGTAGTTACTGTTTGCCATTCACGTGACATTTGGAAGAAATCTGTCCAACTTTTGGAACACTTGTGACTGTTACACTTTCCTTAGGTGTGTCCTCAACATTGGGTGTGCCCTCTTTTTCCTTTGCTTGACCATAGCTATCTTCAATAGGAGATTCCACTGGATTTACAACTGCTTCTATCTCTCTTTTATTGCTTTTAACCTTTCCTTCCTTTTTGCTCTGGCACCGCAATATGTCAAGTAGTGCAACCTATCCTTCGTAAGTGTCCCTGTGAAAACTATATGGTATCTCTTGTGCTCTTACGATATTAGAACCATATTTCAAAATCACTGGTTTACCATCTTGACCAATAACCCTGGCTGTTCCTTTCCATGCCTTTTGCTCTTCTCTCTTGAAATAGACTTTATATCCACTTCTAAGGACTTTACCAGTGGTTCTTACTATGTGTCTTAGCGCTCTCCTTATCTTCTCAGATGTTTCAGCAGCAAATTCTTTGCAGAGAGGCTGGCATTAAGGTGCTTGGCAACTACTTCACTGGGTGTAGTACCTTCTAGTGCAGTAAGTTCATCACTCGGAGAACATGGAAACTTAGGGTTATGTCCGTACTCGAGTTGATATGGGCTGAAACCTCCTACCATCTGAAGACAATTTTTTAGCATTAACTGCCCCTGCTAAAGCCACTTTTAAGGACAAATCTACTGTAGTTGCTCTGTCATTATTTTGGGAACCATTCTATCTATAACTGCATGATTACGCTCACACAGGCCGTTGCTGAAGGGAAAATATGTTGCAGTATGCATCACTTCAATGTTCATGTTCTCACATATTTCCAGGAATGTGTTGTTATTAAACTCCCCACCATTATCCCACAAAAACTTCACAGGTGCTTCAAACTAGTTCCCAGCCAAGTTTCAATGATTTTTTCAACTACCTCCATAGGATCTTTCCTTTTTGTCAAACACAACTTTGAGAACCTTGTTGCCATGTCCACCATATGCAGAAAAAGATATCTCCTTTTTTATACTCCTTCAAGTCTATTGCCACATTGAATACCTTTGCCATATTCACACTAACAGTGGGTCCTGGTGGTTTTTTATATTTTATGCCTGTCTCACAGCTATTTGAGACTTCAACATACATGTAGTATGACCAAATTGTCGATGTAGTTTTTCCATCTTGCTTTTCTTTCCTTTGCCATCATTGCCCAAGGTTAGTGATATTTCTGCTTTCTTCCAAGCTTCTGTCTCATCCCTTAGCAGCAAGCAATAGTATCCTGATGAAGTACACCTTAATTTCCCCTTTTTTCCATGTATTATAAAGCAGTATCATTTTCCAAGTCCAACCTCATTTGTACTCGCTTCATTGAGTCTTACTGAAGAATAGGGGAATAGAGCAATTCACCATATCAGCTTTTACATTTGCTTTATCACTTATTATGTTCACTGGAAGTTTAACCTTCTCCAATGATTTATGCACATCACCGTCACTAAATCTAAACGTTGTTTGAACTACTACTTCTTCTATTCTAAGTTTCTCCTCTTCTGACAATGTCTATGTATATTTTCATCCAGTCAAGACCACACACGGAAGAACTGCAGGCTGTGTCCAGTATAGCATAACTAACAGATTCAGTCATTAACACAGACACCGCTTCATTCTCCACAACAGCATATGATTCTGCATCTTTTGGTGGATATTCACTAGCACTGTTAACATACTCTCCCTTTGTACAGACAGGAGACAAGTGGTATTGTGATCCACATATAAAGCATTTTCTTACATTGCTAAATCTATCAACATAGTTTCTCTGTCCACTTATCTCATTTTACCATATTTCCTCTTTTTCTGCCTCCCCTGAATCCTCCACGTCCTCTTGACCGTTTAACAAAATTTACCTCCTCTGTGCTAAACACTGGCTCAAACTTCACAACTACTGGAGAAGGCACACTGGCACTATTTCCTGACATACCCCCCAAAGACATCACTTGTTGCATGGAGTCAAATATCTTATCCGGCTCACTGAATGACACTGCTGTCAACACTATATGTTTGTCTATCTTCGCTAGCCCGGCATTGTCCAACGACTTGAATACCAAAATGCACTTTGTTATAATCACATTGTACTTCTTCAAAACAGCACTTCTCTTCACAAACTCCAGAATGTACTTCTCCATAGTGTCTTACTTCCCCTTCTTGTATATGTCAAATCTGGTCCATGCCTCATATGCAGCTGACACTTCGTCCTTTTTATACCACTTGTCCAATTGTTAAAGCAAAACTTGCACCCTGTCATCATTTGCCAGCTGCTCAATGTCCACCTCTTGAAAAACCTTGCCTCTCACCTTGCTTCCTTCTGGGAATGACAGGACAAGTGTTACAGCTTCTTTTTTCTTCTCAACATTAGGGATATGCACCCATGCCCTTAACTCTTGTTTCCAGCAATCATAACTCTTGTCTAGTTCAAAGACGGCACTCGGGCCCGACCACAGTCATTGTTGTTAGTCATCTTTCTTTGTCTTTAATTCTCTTTAATATCTTTCCACCTGCCACCAACCTCACTTTGCTACCAATTAGTTAAGAATCTAGATCAGTAAAGTCTGGTGTCCGTTTCTAAGATAATTTTATATGTAGCCGCACACAGCTTTTACTTCCACCACCGTCCCTTGCCTTCTCCTCCTGCAATAGCAAATACACATTGAGGAGAGTTGACATGTTATGCTTTTGAGAAAAATTAAAATTTTGTTTTGTCGATAACGAAAATCTTCAAAACATTCCAGGATCATATTTTTGGCCCCCCAAAAATTACGTTTATTATCAATGAATTTGGTAAAAAATCAAAATTATAATGGTTTTCAAAAATAAACAGAAAATTCCCACAAAATTACATGAGCCGCCACTATAGTTTAGCCTTGGGAAAACAGGAATGAAGATAGAGTTTAACATTACTGCCTAGTGTCAACCACATCAGTCAAAAGGATAGTGAGTGTCAGAGCCATATGGTTTAAGTAGCCTTACAAATATAGTGTCACTAATGCTATGAGCCAAAGACAGAGCCACACTAGTTGACAAGCCCATTCTCATTGCTGAGGTAGTACAAGGGTCCTTGACAAGAGCTACTCTTAGAAATAAATGGAATTTTAATTATATAATTTATTTTTTATACTCACCTGGTGTTCTTATTGCTTCTTAGAAACTCTGTTCAGTTGACATTTACTTGTAAATTTTCTTTCCCTTCTATAAGCATAATGCCCCTAGTGAAGGACTGGAACTTTCTAGCTGTAAATGGTAAGTAGCTCAGTACTGACAAACCAGTCTCTCTTTGTCCTTTAAATTTCTCTTGCTGTTACAATTGAAATTAGACATGCTCCAAATTGTCTTCCCCTGGATTTTTTAGCCATTACTTTGTGGAGTGACAAAGAGAATTGTTTCTGAGGGATTGTGATTGCATTCTTTTTGTGTATCATGTCAAGGGCAAAACTGATTCGAAAATAAGGGCCTCATGATTAACACAAAGGCAACACTAAAATCAAGGCCAATCGTATGAACTTCCTGACCATAATCTAGGGAATTAAGTACAGTCTTAGAAATTGTAAGAAGGTCATCACATGCTCCAATGCCTTTGCAAAAGCCAAACTGCAAAATAGGGAAAAGATGATTACCTTCAGCATACCTATATAGAAGTTGAGACCAGCCATTAAGGGCATACTCCACCTCTGACTCAGAAATATTGATAAAAAATGTAATCAATATTTCCTCTTAAATTCTTTCAGGGTACAATCAAAATGCCAACTATCTGTGAGCCAGCCTAAGAATGTAATATATCTCTCCGTCCATGCGTCATATGATGTCACAAACCTTTAGTGGTCTTATTAATTATCCAAGACACTTAATTTTACTACTAGATACTCAAATATCATACAAATGATATGAAATATCTTTTTTCTTGAAATTCAAATACCTACAGTTGAGATATATGCAAGTCACAAAACGATGTCATGTATAACGTCACGAAAATAGTATTTTTCCTAATAAAATTCCTTGTTGTACTAAAATTTGGTATTTGTTTACAAGAGCACGCTCTCCATTTACTCCAAAATTATGCAGGCCTGCAGTTATCCTCTTCTTGTACAGTAATTAGGAGGTTCTTTGAATGCTGGGAAAGCAAAAATATAGCAACATATGTTGCGGGAGGGGAAATGAGGGGTTGGTGGAGGAGGTACTAAGCGACCTGGAACCGACATCGTCAATCAGAGAAGTTCGTGACGTCAGCAGATATTTGGTGTATATTAAAATTATGCTAAATTGAAAATGGATCAATTTCTCAAAAGTGTCATTATTTGTCAATTGTATATTTTATTTGGTAATACTTGACAATAGATTTTTTTTTTAAAGAAACTTTTAAAGAGAATGACTATTTTTGCAGCGTATGACTGTTTTCTTTGGCGGGAAATTGGCAGGCATCCTTAGGCAGTGGTCAATAGATGCCGTTAGTGTAGCTAAACGTCGTCTGGGAAAACTAGTCATTCTCAAAATAGTCTCTTTACAAAAACACTTCAATATAATTTATATGAAATATTTACCAAATATAAAATATACCTTTCACAAATATTGACGCTTTTGAGTAATTATTCCATTTTCAATTTAGTATATATTTTGAATATATACTAAATGTACGCTGACGTCACGAACAAATCTCTTTGGTTGAATATGTTGACAACGTCAGTTCGTGGTCGCTTAGTACCTCCTCCACCAACCCCTCCCCCTCCCCCTCCCCCCTCCCGCAACATATCTTGCTATTTTTTACTTTCCCAGCATTTAAAGAACCTCCTAATTACTGTACTAAAAGAGAAGAGCTGCAGAACTGCATAATTTTGGAGTAAATGGAGAGCGTGCTCTTGTAAACAAATACCTAACATTTTCCACATTATAAAGACACCAACCTAACATTTTCCACATTATAAAGACACCAAATTACATGACAAAGGTACATCCAATATGCACTTACGTGAGCAATTTCAAGACGTTCCTAGTATTTTTAGAATTTTGGCAAATATCTTAAACCAAAAAAGTACAGTATTGTTTTGAGTTTATCCCTTTAAAGTTTTCGGTACAGCATACTCTGGTTATTTATTTCATAAATGGTGTAATTAATACACACCACATTCTTTAACATATTGTGATTCTATAAATAAAAAATATTCTCGTAATTCTAACATTTGCTACCAACTCGCTTTGATTATGTATTCAGATCCACTGCCTTCGGCATCTCTCTCTTTATCTCCCTAATTTCTTTTTTGCTCTTTTAATAGCAATATAATGCTCCTGTGTGGGTGTTATCACAGTGCCAAGTCATTGCGGAGGGGTTTAATTAAACTAGCAATGATTGCCTTCCCTCCATTCATTGACATTGCTCACCAAACAAGTATTGCACAGGTGTTCAACTTGCTCAGTGGTGCCACACGTGGTCTGTATCTCCCCTTTTCTTGTCTTTTTTTCCTCTTCCTCTAGCAATTTCTTTAATTTCCTATTTTTTCATCTTTTTTCTCAATTGTATGGATTAAAATAGTCTCTTTTTGTATATCCTCTTCCTTATTGCATTAGCGTAGGATCCAGTATTTCCCATCGCTCTCCCAAATAATTCTTGGATGATGAAGGATTCTTAAAGTTGAATGATTGCCTAGGGGACGAAGACGACGACGATGATGATGATGATTTGACTGCCTAATTGATATTATGATGATGACTGCTTTTATGACTCTTCTGAAGTTGGAGGTGCCATGAAAGTGCTTGTGCCTCTTTCAGTAACCAGCAAATGGTCGAGAGCCGTTCTAAGGTTAGGCCAGGGTCAGGATACTCTTTCTCTCCCTCTTCCGAATCGTCTTCCTCTTCGCTAGCTGACTTCGTTAATTCTTCTTAGTCCTCTTCAGTTAGTTCTTGGGAGTGGCAGTCAAGCAGTTCGTCGATGTCGTCCGTAATCATGTCGGCAAATCCTTCACCACCAAGGATAGCGGCCAACTTCACAGCCTTTTTTACCGCCGAATGCTGAATTTCGGCAGGCATGAATCCTTCATCATCGTAGACGATCTCAAGCCACAACTTCTTCCAGCTGGAATTAATGGTGGAAAGCTTCATCTCTTCCAACACCTTCTGGATATTTTCAAGGGACGTAGCAATCGTGTACGTGCGCCAGTATGCCTTGAGGTTGAAGTCCTCTTGTGCGTGCGCATCATCCACTTTAGCAACCAGGTCGTCCAGGGCATTTCTCGTGTAGAGAGCCTTAAACTCCCTAATAACTCCCTGGTCCATAGGTTGAATTAGGGACGTAGTGTTAGGTTGCAGAAACTCCACTTGGAAATGCCACCAGCATTATCCATAAGCAGCAGTACTTTGAACGGAAGGTTTTTTCCAGGAGGTAAACCTTCACCTGCGGGATAAAACATTGGTGGAACCAGTCACTTGTCAGCGCCTTCGTTATCCAGGCCTTAGAATTGCTCATCCAATGGACGGGAAGGCAATTCTTGTTCTTATGCTTCAGCGCCCTTGGGTTTTGGGATTTGTAAATGTGTGCTGGCTTCAACATAAACCCTTGGGCATTGCCGCACATGACGAGGGTCACACGATCCTCATAGGATTTAAAGCTAGAGGCTCTGTCTTCCTCCTTGAAAAGGAACGTACGCGATGGCATACGTTTCCAAAATAAGCCAGTTTCGTACATATTAAAAACTTGCTCAGGAAGATAGCCCTCAGTTATAATATCTTGGAAAGCATCACTTACCTATTCCTTGGCAGCCTCCTTATCTGCAAAAGCAGCCTCGCCACGCATTGCTACACTTCTTTGTCCGTATCGTTTCTGGAATTTGGCAAACCACCCTTTGCTAGCGACAAACTGTGCTTTTTTCTTTGTTGATCGGCTGGATGGGCCTGGTTGCGGATCGTCAGGGTCTTCTTCGTCGTCTTCCATTTCTTCATCGCCTTCTTGTGGTTCCTGTGGTTCCTTGACAGCATACACTTCGTAAAGTTTCCGCGCCTTTGTCTGGATCAGGTTCGTATCCAACGGAATATTTTTCTTTCTACAGTCGCTTATCCATATCGATAATGCCGTTTCCATCTTCACAATTGCCTCGTTCCTTTGAGTTACAACTCGCTTTTGTGTTTTATTGAAGTTTATGGCACCAGTTCTAATTTTAACCTCCTCTTTTGTTATAGAATGAACTGTGGATTCAGTTACGTACATACATACAAACAACACAGTGATGCCTCTTGATACAAAAGTTTCTGTATACGAAAATTTCATAAGAAACGAGATGGAAAGATTTTTTTCGCCTTATAATACAAAAAAAAAATTCATGATACGAAACGAGATTCACCCGCTGCCTAACTGTAATCTCACCACCATCATCCTGTTCTCCCATTGGTTATCTCCCAACCGTGTGCTAGTTACTGCCATGAGATCCTGCTCTCTTATTTTATATCAATAAGTACATTTTCAAGTTAAAAAACAATGATCAGTACAGTATTGTGTGTACTGTATTTAAATACGCACAATGCCTTTAGCATTTCAAAACATGAGACGAAGTTAAAAACACAATAATCAGCACTGTATTGTTTGTATTTACGTAAGCAGAGTGCTACTACCCTATCAAAACATTAACAAAATATTTTTTTTTTTTTCCCATTTCGGTAAATTACAGATTGTAGCATATTTTTTTCTTTCTAATGTCATAATTATTTACTTACAATTAATGTTATATCAATAAAAAAAAATTTAAACGAACTGTACTGTGTATTATGTACGAATGCACAATCTTACTACGCATATCAAACACATTAGTGATATATATCTTTCATTTCGGTAAATAAATGACAGATTGTAACTTTTTTTCGTTTTATTGACATGATTATTTATTTACAATTAATTTTATATCAATAAGTATATTTTTAAATTAAAAAACACAATGAACTGTACTGTACTGTATTTCATGTACGTACGCACAATGCTACTATGCATATGAAAACATTAGCAATATATTTTTATTTCATTTCAAGAAATGAATAGTCAGTTACGAAAACTATTTACTGAACAATTAAAGTTAATCATTCAATAAAGTAAGTTCCCGTACACATTAACATCAATGAATCTTGCTTGTATTACAATTAAATAGCTTAAACAAATGAGTGTATAAAAACATTTAGGTTATCTATTGACATATCCCCAATAAATATTAATTGTATTACAATATACAGTACAGTAGTAGTTATTGTTGAAAATATTAGCGAGTTTAAGAAATCAGGTTGTTTATGCATGATAGAAAATGAAGCTTTCTATAGTAAGGGTAACTATAATACTATAATAATAGTACAGTACATACAGTAATGTATATTTTGTATAGGTACAGTATTATACTGTATGTATTGTATTATTTTCCTTTAATTATTGCATAATGTTCTATCAACTACTTTATTTACAGGTATTAACAGTTTGGTTTGGCATATTGAATGATTCAAATGTATTTGACTGTATTTCACTCTAGTTTTAGCATTATTATAAAATTTAATGTGTTTTTGTAGGGCTTGGAATGAATTAGGCGATTTACTTTACGTGACTCATCATATGAAAAAACCACGACACGAAAGCCACTCTGGAACCTATTAATTTAATATCAAAAGGCATCACTGAATATATGTATATATATATATATATATATATATATATATATATATATATATATATATATATATATATATATATATATATATATATATATATATATATATATATAAAGTAATAATGTTAGAATAGATCAGTAATATTTAGGCTAAGATGAGGCTTATGTTAACCTATTCAACTTAAAAGTATTTGCAACAACTTTGAGGCTCTGTAATTCCAGATTCAAAATCTATTTTCAGTATGTAGGGCATGTCATAAATTTCAATGTAACACTGACATGTTCCTTAAATTTGATAATTTGGAGGGGAAACTAGAAATGCAGAATTGAATACTATAAGTATAGATTAAAGCAAGAATATTGGGTTATCTCTCTCTCTCTCTCTCTCTCTCTCTCTCTCTCTCTCTCTCTCTCTCTCTCTCTCTCTCTCTCTCTCTCTCTCTCTCTCAGCAGTGTATACTGAGACTAGTTCAGCATTAAGTGTATTTAAACACACCCAGGTTGCATTTTCTACAACTTTTTTTTTTCTGAGAATTAGTCTTTGTCCTCTTTAAATTTTTGGAGATTTTGGGAATCAGTTTGCAGCATACCACTAAACCAGTGATACAGCACAGTATTCTTATTTGCATATTTCAAAATTTCATACTCAACTTATTTTCACCAATTCTACACTATTATGAAAAATTTCCTTCTGTACTTTGAAAGAGTACTGATGTTCTTTGGAAGATTTTGTAGAGCATTGAATGAAGTATTCATTGTATTTTTTTTTTCTTCTGCAGAATGACACTAATGGACCCAAAAGAGAGAAATTAACGAAACGAAAACGCAAAAAGAAACGACGGGAAGTCAAAATATCGGAAGATGAATGTTACAGATGTGGTGGTGCTGGTGACCTTATTCTTTGTGATGTTACTGACTGCCCTAAAAGTTACCATCTTCAGTGTCTGAGCCTTGATAAGTTACCTAAAGGTGAGCATGATTTTCTGTTGTTAGCCTTAACGAGCAGGTGGTATGCCCTCCTAGTATTGCGTACAATGGATCACCAGGTAGCTGGAATGTCCGTTTCTCAGTGGGTTATTTGAAATAATTATACAAGGCCAAGAACGTTCGCTTTAGCGATAAAATGACTGTTGGGCATATGCCACCTGGTGGTTCAATTTGTGAATCATAATGCTTGATGTCTCTTAGAATTTTTTGTTCCTTATTTTACTTGTTTTACCTTTTCTTAAAATTTCACATGTTCTGCAGGTAGTTTGGTTTCAGCAGTACTGGGTACTTGCATCACCAATTGCGCCATTCCGTTGATGACGGAACGACCATTTCATTGACGCTAAAATTAAAAAATAGTGTCAAAATGAAGTTGGTGCAAATACATTGTCACACTTATTATTTTGCGTAATTTTTTCTCTTGAACCCAAGTTTTCTGTGTGATCATCTAATCATCTTGCTTTAATACCAATTTAATTTTTTTTTTATTTTCTTGATTTGTTTTTTATGGGACTTCTTATTTTCTAGTAAACTCTAATTTTGGAGATAGAGAGAGGTGTTACTCCAGGTACTTGAATAAAAACTACTACTATTTGAATAATTAAAGTGAGAGGTGTTACTGTTGGTACTTAACCCTTTTACCCCCAGGCTATTTGGAAATTTCCAACCCTTAACCCCCAGGGGGTTATTTTTTTCCCCAGCACATTTTGCAGTATATTTTTTTTCAAATTGCTCTAACAGCCTTAATTTTTGTCATAGAGAGGTCAGGTTGGTCTTATTCTCTTGGAAAATGCCTGAATTTTCTAAAAAAAAAAAAAAAAAAAAAAATATCAAAAATATGAAAAAAAAAAATTTATAGCATTTTTTTTGCAAGGACGTACCGATACGTCCATGGGGGTAAAGGGATGGCTTTTGTGAAACGTACCAGTACGACCTTTGGGGGTAAAAGGGTTAACTAAAAACTGCTTCTATTTGAATAATTAAATTTATTTATTATATGGTTTACACCGTATCAGGCTAATAGTTTATAAATTGTAGTTTGTTTTTACTACTGTGATACTATGATTATGATACAGTAATATAAATGAAATTGATCAACTAAGTAACGAGTAAGTATAATAAAATAGAAATAGATGGGGCTGAGTTTTACCTTTATAATTGAATAATCCAAATAAGATCAACGACAAATTAGTAAATTATCAAAATAAATCACATATAAAGAAAAAAGTCAATTGAATTGTAATATATCTTTGTTCCGACACAGATACAAACCTTCGCTATTTATAGGGTATTACTTTCGGCAACGCTGAAAACCAGCCAAGGCAATTTTAGTGAGGGATAATTACCTAATCTGCTAGTTAGCTGGAGGGGGTTGGGGTAGACTAGCTACCCCGCTCACTCACACCTGTTGGTTGAGTAACCACTTTTTGCTTTTGGCTAGGTAGAGTGCAGACGTGCCGTCTCTCTCTTCCGTTAAACAAACTGCCTTGACTTTATTGCTTTTTCTTTTTCTTTTGTGTGTATGGTTATTGTCCCGCTATGCGGACATGTCCAGGGATTGAAGGCCGCCGCTGCAGCACCTTCATGTCGTCCGTGGAGACGGACCCACACCCTTTATGCCCGGCTTGCCGGGGAACTCACTGTTGGCGGGACAACACCTGTTCCGAGTGTAGGGAGTGGCCTTCCTCTCAGTGGGAGAGGTTTGCGTGTAAGAAGAAGAATAAGTCTAAACGCGAATCTTCGCTTTCGGGGTCTTCTTCGAAATCGAAGAAATCGCGGGCTTCTGCTTCCTCTACGCCCAAATCTCTGCCCGAAGCTAATCCTCGACCAGGCCCTTCCCGGGCATGGTCAAGCAGTAGCGCAGGGCTTGTGACTGCAGGTCAACCCTGTGGGATAGACGAGGGTGGTGGCTCCCCTAGTGAGTCGCCTCCTTCTCTTCCCCCAGGGAGCGCCTGTTCTTTTCCAGACCTTGTGTCTTTATGGCCATCGCTGGGCGTCAATGGTCCCCTTATGAAGGAAGTTCTCCTCGAACTTCTCCAAAGGGGAGCAGAGAGAAGGCGGTCATCTCCTTCCTCTGCGGAGGTTGATCCTCCTCTTCTGGCGCTGTTGCCTATCGGTCAGGCCGAGAGTCTGGTTCCGACACCGCGGAGTTAGCTAACCCACCAGGGCCGGTGGCAGGGCTCTCTCCAAGGCAAGCTTCCCCTTCGGGGGAACATATCTTTCGTTCGCGAGAGAAGATTGCCTCTGTGCATCGGCAATCTCTTACGCTTTAGGTTCTCCTCCAGGTGCGAAAAGAGAACCTTGTTATAAGTGTAGTTCTCCCTCGGGAGAACTCTCCTCCCCTGCGGAGGAATTATCTGTTGACCTTAATCAGTCGCCCCCTCGGGCGGAGTCTGTTGAACGTTCCTCTCCGGAGGTTTATAGAGTGGAGGGGTGGGCAACCCCTCTCTACCCCGGACGTTCTCCTCCTCTGGCTGTGAGGAGACGTCTTTTTGAACCTGCTGGTTCTCCTCACGTTGAACCTGCTGGTTCTCCTCACGTTGACCCTTCGGGGTCTCGTGACGATCACTCTTTGGGGCTGGCGTGATCGTGACCCTTCGGGCTCTCGTCATGTTGATCCTGCGGGTTCTCATGACAGCAGGAGTCCTTCGGGTCTCAGTCGCACTGAACCTTCGGGCTCTCGCGACTTGAAACCTTTGGGTTTTTGTTACGCTGAACCCTCGGGCTCTCGTAACGACTATAACGTTGAACCTCCGGGTTCTCGTACTGTCAGTCACGTTGACAGGAACCTCGATTCCTCGTTACGTTGACCCTTCGGGGTCTCGTAACCTGAGTTACGCTGAACCCTTGGTCTCTCGTAACTCTAGTCGTGCTAACACTTCGGTGAATCGTGACAGAGAAACTCCGGTTTCTCGTTTCGTTTATCCTTCGGGTTCACGCAACACTGTTCACGCTGAACTTTCGGGTTCTCGTGACCAGAGTCATTCTTTTTATGACAGAGTTTTCAAACTTTCATTATGTTGTCGTTATGTTGATCGTTCGCGCTCACACAACACAAGCTATCGTGAACCTTTGGGTGAGCGTAGCAGTGAGTTCTCTCACCAACCTGAGAGCTCTCGCACGCACGACCAAGTTGGCGCGCATGGCCAAATTGGCATGCACGATCGACTTGACACGCACGACCGTCTTGGCGCGCGCAAACAAAATGGCGATCATAGCGCGCAGGTTCATCCTATTGCGCGCCATATGCGCGAACATCCTGTTGCTCGCCATGCGCGCGAGCAACCTTATGTGCGCCAGGTGCGCGAACAAGCTCATGCGCTCCACGAGTGCAAAAAAGGTGCACGCAACCTGGAAGGGCACGCGCACGGGCACCCTTCCGCCTACCAACAGTTCGGCGCAAGAGCGCACGACCATCTTGGCGCTCACAATCACACTCTCGAGCCCCTTAGGCCTCAACAGAGACAACAGTCGCCTGCGCGACCGAGCTCAGACCCTATCCCTAAGGGTAGGCCTGTGCCGATCTTGCTTGAAGGGAAGCCTCCATCAGACACGAGGGTTAGGAAACCTGCCCAGGTTCCTAAACCCAGGGAGCAGTTCTTTCCTAAGGACCTTCCCCTTAGTTCCTCAGGAGCCCGTGACCCCCCCGTGGCTTAGCACCTTATTCAGTGTAATGCGGAAAGCCATGAAAGGAGTTGTTCCCCGCTCCCAGTCCTTAGGTGACACACCTAGGATTCCCTTGTCGCCTCCTCTCTTCCCAGGGTCCTCTCCTCCCTCCGATCCTAGGAGGAGTTCAGAAGAGCCCGCACAGGCGGGTCCTTCAGGCAAGGGGAGACGGTCATCCACAGGCCAGACCGAAGGGAAAAGGAAAAGGATTCGTCCTTCGCCCCCCAAGGAGGATAGGGTTATTTCCTATGGAGACCACATTCCAAGGGGGAGGTCTTAGCTCTGCCTGGGGACAAATAAGCTCGTAACTGCGTATGAGCAAAGAAAGTTCCAACGAGGAGGAAATATAGACTCCTTTCAGTCTAAAGGCGAGACTCAAGGCTGACCGGTAGCCTTTGACTGCCGAGACCGAGAGAAGCATTTCTTCCCGAAGGTATACAAGAAACTCCGCTATAGTTGGAACAGAGGCATCAAGGGGAGAGATACCCCATCCACAGAAAACTGACCACTTTGCCTGGTAGACTGCCTCTGTGGATCTCCTGAGGTGTCCAGCCATTCTTTTCGCAACCGGTTACGAAAAGCCTCTCTGTGTGAGGAGGTGCTGGATAGTCTCCAGGCGTGAAGTCGAAGCAAGGCTACGGCTTTGTGGAAGATGTTGGCATGTGGTTGTTTGAGGAGGTCGTGCTGTGGAGGAAGCTCCCTCGGGATCTCCGTGAGGAGATGCAGAAGGTCCGGGAACCATTCTGCGTGATGCCATAGCGGAGCTATGAGGGTCATTTGCAAGTTGTTGCTTGCTCGTACCTGGTTGAGGAATTTTCTCATCAGACAGAACGGGGGAAACGCGTAAGTGTCCAGGTTTATCCACCGTTGTTGGAAAGCATCTTACCAAAGAGCTTGGGGATCCAGGACTGGGGAGCAGTACAACGTGAGCCTGAAATTCAGGGCCGTTGCGAACAGATCCACAGTCGGGGAACCCCACAAAGTCAGGACTTTGTTGGCTATCAGAGGATTCAAAGACCACTCGGTGCCAACTATCCTAGTCACTCTGCTCAGCTTGTCTGCTAGCACATTCCGCTTGCCTGGAACGAAGCGAGCTGATAGAGACACCGAGTTGTCCTCTGCCCATCTGCTGCGAAAAGATACCGCCCTGTTTGCTTAGATAAGCTACTACCGTGGTGTTGTCGCTCATCAGCACGACAGAGTGCCCCGCCAGGACCTGGTGGAACTCTTTAAGGGCCAGAAAGACTGCCCTCATCTCTAAGAGATTTATGTGCTGGTACCTTTCTGATTTGATTCGGACCATTGGCCGGAGATGTAATGGTGCAGCACATGAACCCCCCACCCTTCTTTTGATGCATCCAAAAAAAAGCATCAATTCCAGGGGAGAGATGAGAAGATCGACCCCTTTACAGAGGTTCGGCTCTGGCAGAGCCGAACCTCTGTAAAGGGGTCGATCTTCTCATCTCTCCCCTGGAATTGATGCTTTTTTTGGATGCATCAAAAGAAGGGTGGGGGGTTCATGTGCTGCACCATTACATCTCCGGCCAATGGTCCGAATCAAATCAGAAAGGTACCAGCACATAAATCTCTTAGAGATGAGGGCAGCCTTTCTGGCCCTTAAAGAGTTCCACCAGGTCCTGGCGGGGCACTCTGTCGTGCTGATGAGCGACAACACCACGGTAGTAGCTTATCTAAGCAAACAGGGCGGTATCTTTTCGCAGCAGATGGGCAGAGGACAACTCGGTGTCTCTATCAGCTCGCTTCATTCCAGGCAAGCGGAATGTGCTAGCAGACAAGCTGAGCAGAGTGACTAGGATAGTTGGCACCGAGTGGTCTTTGAATCCTCTGATAGCCAACAAAGTCCTGACTTTGTGGGGTTCCCCGACTGTGGATCTGTTCGCAACGGCCCTGAATTTCAGGCTCACGTTGTACTGCTCCCCAGTCCTGGATCCCCAAGCTCTTTGGTAAGATGCTTTCCAACAACGGTGGATAAACCTGGACACTTACGCGTTTCCCCCGTTCTGTCTGATGAGAAAATTCCTCAACCAGGTACGAGCAAGCAACAACTTGCAAATGACCCTCATAGCTCCGCTATGGCATCACGCAGAATGGTTCCCGGACCTTCTGCATCTCCTCACGG
The DNA here is from genome assembly GCF_036898095.1 of Palaemon carinicauda. Taxonomy (NCBI): domain Eukaryota; kingdom Metazoa; phylum Arthropoda; class Malacostraca; order Decapoda; family Palaemonidae; genus Palaemon; species Palaemon carinicauda. The sequence continues at coordinate 47,831,756 of NC_090745.1, read as the reverse complement.
AGATCCCGAGGAGCTTCCTCCACAGCACGACCTCCTCAAACAACCACATGCCAACATCTTCCACAAAGCCGTAGCCTTGCTTCGACTTCACGCCTGGAGACTATCCAGCACCTCCTCACACAGAGAGGCTTTTCGTAACCGGTTGCGAAAAGAATGGCTGGACACCTCAGGAGATCCACAGAGGCAGTCTACCAGGCAAAGTGGTCAGTTTTCTGTGGATGGGGTATCTCTCCCCTTGATGCCTCTGTTCCAACTATAGCGGAGTTTCTTGTATACCTTCGGGAAGAAATGCTTCTCTCGGTCTCGGCAGTCAAAGGCTACCGGTCAGCCTTGAGTCTCGCCTTTAGACTGAAAGGAGTCTATATTTCCTCCTCGTTGGAACTTTCTTTGCTCATACGCAGTTACGAGCTTATTTGTCCCCAGGCAGAGCTAAGACCTCCCCCTTGGAATGTGGTTCTGGTCCTCAGGTCTCTGAAGGGCTTCCCCTATGAACCACTACGCCAGGCCTCAGATCGCCACCTCACGTGGAAGACGGTGTTCCTGCTTGCGCTGGCTTCGGCCAAGAGAGTCAGCGAACTTCATGGTCTCTCTGCTGATGTCTCCCACTCTAGGAGATGGGGGAAGTAATCCTCAACTACGTCCCTGAGTTTGTAGCTAAGACTCAAAATCCGGGTGTGCCGGACTCCAGGTTCGGCCCATTTCGGATAGAGAGTCTTCGTTCTGTAACCGAATATCCAGACCAACTGTTCTATGTCCAGTAAGGAGTCTGAGGTGTTACTTAAAAAAAACAGCAAAAGCTCGCCCCCGTGTACGAGCACTTTTTGTCAGCACGGGGAAGGTCAAGAGGAGGGTCACGAGGAATACTATTTCCTCCTGGATAAGGAAAGTAATCGAATACGCTCTATATCCAGATCCTCCTCCGTCCAACCGACCCAGAGCTCATGACGTCAGAGGCATTGCAACGTCTCTGGCGTTCAAGAAGAATTTTTCTGTGGCACAGGTATTGCAAGCGGGCGTGTGGAAGCGTCAAACGACCTTCACAGCCCACTACCTGAAAGACGTAACCCACAGGAGCATGGAAACCTTCTCTGTTGGTCCTGTGGCGGCCGCACAACAAGTGATTTAATGTCTCAGGCTCCTTGATGGACAAGTAGCAGAGGGTTGAGGGCTGAGGTTACCTGGGTTAGTCTGGGGTGAATGAAAAGAATGTTTGGCTAACTTCTTTATTTCTCCTTCTCCCCCCCTGGGGAAACAGCTCCGCAAGACCGAAGCATAACTGACCTCACCCCTCTGTAGGTAAGAGTCATTTCCCTTGTGCATCCTGAGTATGAATGAATACTTTGTTACGTCACCAATACCCCATGAGGGAGGGTAGCGGATATGTCTTAGAATCCTTGAGTTCCTACGTAAAGACAAGCCACGAGTCTCTCTCACACAAGCTTCTGCAGGCCGCTATCAGTGAGTTACCTAACTACTTTGATTTTAGCGAGGGTAGGGTTCCTACTAATTAGATCAAAAATCAATTAGAAGGAACACCGGGTCATGATCAAGGCCAGTTGGTAGAACTTCCTCCCTCCTAAGAGTATGTCATCCTATAAATAGCGAAGGTTTGTATCTGTGTCGGAATAAATAACAAATTTGGAAATAATTTGTATTTTTCCTAACATACAAACCTGGAGCTATTTATACAAATTGGCCCGCCACCCTGTCCCCCTAGAAGTCCTGCCAAAAAGGAAAAGTGGTTACTCAACCGACAGGTGTGAGTGAGCGGGGTAACTAGTCTACCCCAACCCCCTCCCGATAACCAGCGGATGGGATAATTATCCCCCACTAAAATGGTCTTGGCTGGTTTTTAGCGTTGCCGAAAGTAATACCCTGTAAATAGCTCCAGGTTTGTATGTTAGGAAAAATACAAATTATTTCCAAATTTGTTATATTTTATAGTATTTTCTATATACAGTGAACCCTCGTTTATCGCGGTAGATAGGTTCCAGACGCGGCCGCGATAGGTGAAAATCCGCGAAGTAGTAACACCATATTTACCTATTTATTTAACATGTATATTCAGACTTTTAAAACCTTCCCTTGTACGTAGTACTGTTAACAAACTACCCTTTAATGTACAGAACACTTAATGCATGTAATACAGTACCCTAAACTAAAACAGGCACAATTATTAAAGGCGACTTTATATCTCCTAATGAAGAAACAAACGCATTTACACATCTGTTTATAGGTTAGTTTTTGCATCAATTATATTGATTATTCAGTACAGTATGTTGATTTGGTTATTACTAATGTTTTACTTAATTTTTCTTAGGACTTCCAAATGAAATTTTTTTCTTTATGACGCCGCCTGAAACGACGGCGTCATAAAGTACGCTCAGTAAACAAACGAAGGCATTTAACATGCATGATGAAAGTGATAAATAATGATATTACAGTAAAAGCTTTTATAAAATATGTTATTACAAATATTATTTACCGTATCTATATAACATCATACATACGTAGCAAAGCAGGAAAACAATCTACGAGAGAGAGAGAGAGAGAGAGAGAGAGAGAGAGTTGTTTTACATACGTAAATGTAAATTTTAAACAAAACAAAAATAGCCCCATTTCATATAAAATAGATTACAAATATTTTACTTTATCATATTACAGTAGTCTGTATAATACTGTAAAGTTCAGTACAGTATGTTGTTGTTAAAGTCGTGGCGATGAAATTCTCACGAAACAAAAACACGCCATTTGATTACAACAGCTGATTCATTCTCTCTCTCTCTCTCTCTCTCTCTCTCTCTCTCTCTCTCTCTCTCTCTCTCTCTCTCTCTCTCTCTCTCTCTCTCTCTCTCTCTCTTCGTGTTATACAATATTTACATTTAGATGAAGAAACTAAAATTAGTTTTCTTAGTGTCAATTAAATACGAAATGAAATAATTAGGCCGAGTCTACATCCATTTCAATCATAGCCAAAAATAGGGCATCGATTTCATCAGCAAACCACTATTTTTTGGGAAATATCATTTTATTCTAGAAAATTGCCACTCTTTAAATAGTTAATTGCACATTAAGAAAGCGTGTACTTTTGTTTTTAAATTTCGGGTGTGTTTTAAAAATCGAGTATTGTTGACTTTTTTTTTTTTTTTTACTTTTGGCTGTGATTAGATCAGCTGTCATCTAGCTGCCGCTCTTGAGTGTGTACGAATACACTAACAAAGTATCATTTATACCATTTCTTAACTTATTCAAACCGTCTACAGTATACAGTTGATATTACATAAGCACCAATGTGTTATAACCTATCAAATTTTTTTGTTTATTACATTTAAACCCCCCTCTATCTCTCTCTCTCTCTCTCTACCTCTCTCTCTCTCTCTCTCTACCTCTACCTCTCTCTCTCTCTCTCTCTCTCTCTCTCTCTGTGTGGGCTACTTTTCACTACCTCCCATTCCTTACCTCTCTCTATCTCTCTAACAAATGATATCTTTGTTGCTCCTCAAAGTTTCATTTATATTGAAAATCAATCATGATTCAATTTTCCTTACTTTCTCCAATCTCGCACCATCGGTCACATCGCGGTATTTTCGATATTTCCGGAAAATCCGCAATATATGTATAGACATGGGTTATGAAAAAAATCCGCGAAGTGGTGAATCCGCGATGGTCGAACCGCGAAGTAGCGAGGGTTCACTGTATATATATATATATATATATATATATATATATATATATATATATATATATATATATATATATATATATATATATATATATATATATATATATTAGATGTTTCATGTAAATTAGATTCATTAGGTAAGAATACTGTATCCGCCAGCAACGCAATGGTAGCAAATAAAAAAAGACCCAACTTTAAAATAAAAAAAAAAATAAAAAAGCACACGGATTGACGCTTATCGATTGCCTCCCCACAAATGCCGAATTAACGCTGACGCAATGCGCCCAGCTCTGGGTTTCAGTGTAATATATATACAAGTATACCTTGGGTTACGTTGTTTCGACATGAGTCGGTTTCGGTTATACGTCGTTTGTCAAAAATAATGAATGGAAACCTAAAAATCAAGTTTAAGCCACTTTATTCTACTTTACGTCAATCTGCCACAGAAATTGAAGTCATATCACTAGAAAAGCATTAAAAGTTCGCACAGTAATTCGTGTTTATATACAATTAATTAAAATAAAAGTGTAAGAAAACATTAAAATATATTTACCGTGTATGTTAATAGTATGATCATCATAAATTTTAGAGAACAAAATATGAAGACAACTGGGATTGCCTGTTGCTGTTGTTGGACCTTAAGGCGTTTTCCATGGTAGTTTCAATGAACGAAGTTTGAAAAGTCAATTGTGCCTTAATAAAACATTTTTGTATTCTATATTTCAATTTTGAGTGCATTTTAAGAATCAACAGCTATTCACATCTTTATTTTTGGTTGTGGCCAGCTGATCTTAAGACTATCAAGAATACACACATGTACGAATAACAAAGAATATCGTGTAGTTGGAAAATGTATGGTAGAGTACTGATTAATAGGATTAAAGATAAAACAGAGAATGCAATCTTAGAAGTACAGGGTGGTTTTAGAAGAGGTAGGGGTTGTATGAATCAAATTTTTACAGTTAGGCAAATATGCGAGAAATATTTAGCAAAAGGTTAGGAGGTGTATGTTGCGTTTATTGATCTGGATAAAGCGTATGGTAAAGTTGATAGGGAAGCAATGTGGAATGTGAGGAGGTTATATGGAGTTGGTGGAAGGTTGTTGCAAGCAGTGAAAAGTTTCTACAAAGGTAGTAAAGCATGTGTTAGGATAGGAAATGAAGTGAGCGATTGGTTTCCGGTGAGAGTGGGGCTGAGACAGGGAAAAGAGAAGCTTGGCCGATTAGTGACAGAATTTGGAAGGGTGTGTGAGAGAAGAAAGTTGAGAGTTAATGTGGGTAAGAGTAAGGTTATGAGATGTACGAGAAGGGAAGGTGGTGTGAGGTTGAATGACATGTTGAATGGAGAGTTACTTGAGGTGGATCAGTTTAAGTACTTGGGGTCTGTTGTTGCAGCAAATGGTGGAGTGGAAGCAGATGTACGTCAGTGAGTGAATGAAGGATGCAAAGTGTTGGGGGCAGTTAAGGAAGTAGTAAAAAATAGAGGGTTGGGCATGAATATAAATCGAGTTCTTATGAGAAAGTGATTGTACCAACTGTGATGTATGGATCGGAGTTGTGGAGAATGAAAGTGACGGAGAGACAGAAATTGAATATGTTAGAGATGAAGTGTCTAAGGAGTATGGCTGGTGTATCTCGAGTAGATAGGGTTAGGAACGAAGTAGTGAGGGTGAGAACTGGTGTAAGAAATGAGTTAGCAGCTAGAGTGGATATGAATGTGTTGAGGTGGTTTGGCCATGTTGAGAGAATGGAAAATGTCTGTCTGCTTAAGAAGGTGATGAATGCAAGAGTTGATGTGAGAAGTACAGTACAAGAAGAAGGCCAAGGTTAGGGTGGATGGATGGAGTGAAGAAAGCTCTGGGTGATAGGAGGATAGATGTGAGAGAGGCAAGAGAGCTTGTTAGAAATAGGAATGAATGGCGAGCGATTATGACGCAGTTCTGGTAGGCCCTGCTCCTTCCTCCGGTGCAGTAAGGGATTCAGTGACATGAAGCTTCATCTGTGTTGGATAACGGGAGAGGGGTGGCTGTGGCACCCTAGCAGTGCCAGCCGAACTCGGTTGAGTCCCTTGTCAGGCTGGGAGTAACGTAGAGAGGAGAGGTCCCCTTTTTTTGTTTCATTTGTTTGATGTCGGCTACCCCCAAAATTGGGGGAAGTGCTTTAGTATTTGTATATGTATCGTCCATATAATTTCTTAACTCGCTCCATACAAATGGTTAATGGAAGTTATATCAGCACCAGATTGTTATAGAATATAGTTTTCATACATTTTGTTTATAACCATCTCTCTCTCTCTCTCTCTCTCTCTCTCTCTCTCTCTCTCTCTCTCTCTCTCTCTCTCTCTCTCTTTTTTTTTACAATACAAACATAGAACAAATTTAACAAATCTTTTTTATGTTCAGTCATTGGTTGGTCTTAAAACACATCATTAGATTTCATCAGCTGATCTGTAGTTTAACCCAACATTACTTATATTTATTGAAAGATGTCTAAAAAAAATCCTGGTTTTCAGCGCTATCTGAACTTTGTGTAATCATCATTGTACACTTCTATTATCAATAATATTCAAGGTATATTTTAACAACAGCAACTTCAAATTGTTTTTATTTTGGTTTTGTTGTCAAATGTTTTCAGTCATGACAGTATCGTGATTATGCTCACATATAATTGACAGAGTATTGTAGATATAATTTTGCTCCCTACCATGTAATTCTTGAAGAAATGATAAGCACAGTTCAAGGAATTCTTGACAACATTTCTTATTAAAAGCGTATCGAACAACAGCAGCCAGAATCAGCTGTTGACATTGATGATCCACAGCCATCTAGGTATGTGATGTAAACAAAAAAAATTTAATGTTAACATTGATAAGTTTAACTAGTAAGTTTACTTTGTACCCTAGCAAAAGGATTTTTATAACTTCATTTGTTATTTAATCCTACAAAATCTTTTATTTTACTATCTTGAAGCAAATCACATTGTAAATTAAGAACATGCAATGTACTGTAAACTTGTCAAATTATAAAAGTATACATTTACAAGTATGTATGTACATTTACTTGTAATTGTTCTGTAACCGAAATACAAACCACGCTATTTACATAGGGTATTACTTTCGGCGTAGCTGAAATGGCGAGCCATTAGATTTTTAACGAGGGTTAACTACCCCCGCGCTAGTTAGCAGGGGTAGGGGAGGGGTAGCTAGCCACCCCTCCCCTACCCCCGCGCTAGTTAGCAGGGGTAGGGGAGGGGTAGCTAGCCACCCCTCCCCCCTCACACACTGGTGAACTGACTCACTTCGCTTTTGGCTTGGACGACGAACGGATGTCTCTGTTCCCGTCCTCGCATGGCAGCCATTTATTGTTTTGTCTTTACTTAATTACTTACTTTTCTTGTACTCATATATATATATATATATATGTAAACATATTCTTATGTTTATGTATATATTTGAGTATAGAAATCGGTAAGTTTCCTTTTCAGTGTTCGTGCTGGGTGTGTGTGTGTGTGTGTACGATATCACCGTGTAGCCGCCGGCAGTCAGGCCACTACGAGTTTCATGGACTGCGATCTCTTACTGGGTCCTTCGGTCGGCTCCTTCCACGGGCGGGGGAGGGGAGTCGTCACCGCTGGACTTGTTATTTTTTGTTTCTCCGCTACTCTTCTTTTCCTACGGGGAAGGTGTGGTTCAGCGTAGGAACGCGAGTGTGTGTTGACTACGGTCTCTCTCTCTCTCTCTGGTGGTCGTTCACCCTTTTACTACGTTTTCTAGATACTATGATTGCTCCTCCGTTCGGGTGGAGTTGCTACGCAGTACTTTTTATCTCAATTATATTTTTATTATAAATCTAATTGTATTTGTTAACTTTTCAGTTTTTTTTTTTTTTTTTTTTTTTTTTTTTTAGAACGTTTCCCTTCGGGGTTTTTCGTTCTTACTTTTAGTGAACATTCTTTAATGAATTGCATAATTATAACTGTTATAATTCTGTTTTTGTTACTGTTCTCGCCCTTCCCCCTTCCCGTGAGTGTAGGTGGGGTTGGGGCTCTTGCCTGTTATGTAATTCTTGTGTTCTTTTCCCTCGGGTTTTCCTCTTCGGAGTCTTCCCGGGGGAATGAATGTTAACTAACTACTTTTTATTTTCACAGTTAACGATCCTAATGTGACAACGAAGCAGAGCTGTCTTGTTGGGCCTCGGGGAGTCGGCTGTTGCTGCCTCCTCTATAGGACTTCGTCAGGGGCATGTCACCTTCTCCTGGGAGTTCTCCCGAGACAACTGACAGCTCTTCAGTTCATCTTAGAACACTCAGGAGTTTCGCCTCCTTGGGTGGGTTACTTCCCTTCCGAGGGAGGTTTCCTGCCCAGGTTTGAGTTTCTTTCCCTTTCGGGGGAAACTTCTTTTACCATTAATAATTATGATATGTTCCTGGTCTTCCGGCGGTTTTGCTCTTGGTGCTAAGCGACCGCTTTTGTAACATTGCTCAAGGGGCTGAGCGGTTACATTCTCGGACCATAGTTTTTGTGCGACTATGCTCTTGGTGCTGAGCGGTCTCACCTGCAGCTACGCTCAAGGGGCTGAGCAGCTGCAGGAGCGCCTCTTCGGAGGTTGGCTCCTAGGTCACTTGCTGACCCTGCGGCCCTATGGGCTCCATCTTCGGTCTCTTCTACAAAGTGTTCCTCTCTCGTTCGCGAGAGAGGACACTCATAGAGACTCCTCTTTGGAGGACTCCTTCTGCTGTTGTTGCTGAAGGCTCAGTTCCCTTCGTGGGGCAGCTGAGTCCTACGGTCTCTCCTGCGAGTGTTTCTTCCCCGGGGGGGGGAAGTTCACCGCAGAGACTCCTCTTCGGAGGTCTCCTTCTGCTGTTGTTGCTGAGGGCTCAGTCCCCTTCGGGGGCAGCTGATGCCACGGTCTCTCCTGCAAGTGCTTCTCCCCCTTGGGGGAGTTCACTCCAGAGACTCCTCTTCGGAGGCCTGATGATGGTGCTCCTGCCTGTGGTCATCTTCATCTTCACCTTCCCCGCAGAGAATCCTCCTGCCAGACCTTCTGGACGCAGATGCGCATTGGGCACCAACGTACCTCGTTTCCAACGAGCACCGTTCCCTTTGGGGCAAAAGGGTTTACTCCACAATGTGGGTAAGTCCCTTAAGTGCTAGGTTTTACCTGCGCGCTCACGTGCAGTAGCTCCCTTGCGCTCTCCTGCTGTGTTCCAGACTTCTCTCCTGCGATCTCCTGTAGCTGAGTCTCGCCGTAGATCTCCTGATCGCCAGCGCTCACCTGAGCCTTTGAGCCCGTCTGAGCGCCAGCTCTCTTCAGCTCGCCAGCGAACTTCTGGACGCCCTTTTTTCCTGCTACGCACCTTGTGCGCCAACGGTCTCCTGTACGCCCTCGAGCGCCTGCGCGCCAGCGCACATGTGCCCGCCCTTTTCTAATGTGCGCAATGCGCGCCAACGTTCGTCCTCGCGCCCACGATCTTTGGATCTAGGCACAGGCAGGGAGATTGTTCCTTTTTTTTACGCGCACGATCGCCTGCTCGCCAGCGCACATCTGCTCGCCCTTTCCTGATGTGCGCAACGCGCACCAGCGTACTCCACGAGCTTCCAGATGTGGGTGGAGGCGAAAGAGATGATTCCTTCACCTCCTCGCCGACGATCTACTGTGCTCTAGATTTGAACGAGTCTTTGAGCGCCCGCGCGCCCACGAGAAGTCTTCTGTACTCGCCCACGAGCGTTCGCTATTATGCGCAACCTCACCATCTGGTTCTGCACCTCGCTGATATTTTTTGGCCGCGTACCGCGCTCCATCGATCTCCTAGCGATCGCGCTCGACTCTTCGCCTGCCCGCTAGCGTTTTCAACGCGCCACCGCGCCCACGCTTCAGATCGCCGCTCGCGGCCATGCGTTGGCTCTCCTGTACGCGATCGGTCGCTACGCACCATCGCTCGCCAACGCGCCATCTCCCGCAAAGAACCATCGCTCGCCAATTGCGCCATCGCACCATCGCTCGCTTACGCGTTTTCGGTCTTCCGACCGCTCCCACACGCCTACGTGCCCACGTGCCCACGTATCCATGTTCGCCCGTGTGCGAACCAACGATTGTACCATCGCGCGAGCGCCAAGGGCGATTTCGACCGCGATTCCCGTCGGGTTTCGCAACACGGGCAACCTGGCGAGTTTTTTCCTGGAGCGCATACTTTCAGATCATCATAGTCACGATCTTCACCTCGTAAGTGCAGAGCATGGCACGTACAAGAGCAAGAAGAATCTTCAGAAGAGTCTGGGTAACATTCTTCTCCCTTTTTCAGGTAGGCCCCATCATCCCTCTCCTCAGGATCGCCCGATCCCCTTTCCTTCAACGTTGGCTGCTGACACTGCCTCTGTCAGTCGTCAATAGAGGGAATACTTCGAGATCATGGGCTAGCCTGATTTAGCTCTTCCTCTCCACCATTCCGCTGCAACGGGCCTTCCGGGGGTTTTTCCCTCGAGAAACTCTCTGCCCGGCAGGTGACATTCTCGACTTCGGGAATCTTGAACCTGAAGGAAGCCGCAAAGGGTACCAGGCAGGCCACCTCGTGGCTGATCGTTGAGGTCGAGTCTCTGGCCATCCGGTCGCGACTCGAGGTTTTATTCAAGGAAGCTCCGGGAAGGTTATGGAGCTTTCCTCCTCTCGAACACGTGCACCATCGTTTCCCGACACCAAGTGTCGAACTTGGGGACAAACTCGATGTTGAAGCATTGAGATGCAGTGACCGAGAGGTTTTCTCTCAAAGGTCCCTACCGTGGATATCGGCAAACCCAGACACACTTCCATCCTTGGAAGGGGCTTGTTTCAGCCCAAGGACAAGGAACGAGGGACTGAGAGGTGGAGAAAATCGGATCACAATTTGCTCCTCCAAGGCGCTTACATCCAGTCCCTACAAGCCTCCAGCGCCTCATCTTCAACAGCCTCGTTCAGCCTAGGACATCAGAACCGGCACGGGAGCTAGACAAGGTGTCTATGCAGCTTCCCCCCTCCTGTCGGGGATGAAGGGCGAGGAGCCCTCTTGGGGAGGCAATAATCCTAGAGGGGGCGGCCTAGGCCGTAAACGCTAGGATTGGCAACCCCCTCCTGCATCCCCCAGTGGGGGGGGGGGGGTGCCTGGAGTTGCGCCTTCAAGGGGCAGCAACTCGGGACCGATTCCTGAACGATCTCCATGATCAGCCAGGGATTTCGTGTCCCGTTTCGTAGCATCTCTACCTCCCCTGTCAGCGAATCCAGTGTCGCTGAGCCTCTATGCCATGGGATCGGCAAAGGGGGCTAGCCCCTCGGGCAGAGGGCGAGACCATGCTCTAGAAGGATGCTCTCCAAGGTTGTCGGCGGCTCCCCCCAAGGTTCTTCAAACGACTCTTTCTTGTAAGAAGCGCCTGAAGGCAGGAGACCCGCCATCGTCCTCTTAGCCCTGAACAAGTTTGGCGTACAAACTTCGGTCAGTATGGTACAACAGATTCGATCAGACTTGTAGGGAAACCACAAGACTTCATGTGCATATTGGATCCGAAAGACAGGTACCTCCAGATCCCAATCCATCCGTCTTTACAGGAAGTACTTGGAATTCAGCCTAGACAACAGATATACCAGTTCAAGGTGCTGTGCTTCGATCTCTCCACAGCACCGCAGGCATTCACCAGGAAGTTCATCCCGAATCCTCATGTCCACACAGGAGCGGCATCCGCCTCCTTCGCTTTCTGGATGACTGGCTACCCCGGCAGTTTCGGTATCGACCCCCCTTCGACACCGAGACAAGCCTCTGGGACTTTGCCAAGATCTAAGGATCATGGTAAATCTCGAGAAGTTTTCTCTGTTTCCATCGCAACAACTGGGATATCTAGGCTTGTTTTCAGACTCCAATCTCCGTGAAGCCTTCCCACCGGATGACAGGATAGCAAGGCGGAGGAGAGTAGTAGAACCTCTCCTCAGGCAAGGAGAGTCTCCAGCCTTTTTCTGGTTACGCCTCCTAGGTCACCTTCCTTCTTAACCCCTCTAGTCCCAAACACTCGCCTCAGGATGAGTATCCTGCTTGGCGACTCAAGTCTCGGTGGAATCAAGACTAAGATTCCCCAGACATTCTGGTCCTATGGGACCTGCCGAACGAGGGATCCTGCAGTGGTGGTTGACCTACGAAGCCTTTGCTAGAGAGTGGATCTTCTCGTCCCTCCTCCGTATTTGATGCTGTCCTCGGATGCGTTAAAGAATGGGGGGGGGGGGGGGCACGTTCTGAACCAAAGGATCTCAAGCCTATGGCCAGAACTAGAAGGGTACCTCCACATCAATGGGCTGGGGATGAAGGCCATATTCTGGCCCGTCAACAGTTCCAACAGGCCCCGGCGAGTCACTCCGTGAGCGACAACACTACGGTTGTTGCTTTTTTCATCAAGCGGGGAGGTACCTTTTCATAACAGTCTTCCCATCTTACAGTAGAGATACTGAGATGAGCCAAAATCCACTCAAAACCACTATCGGCTCGCTTCATTCCGGACAAAGGAATGTGCTCTCCGACAGTTGGAACAGAGCATCGCAGATAGAGAATACCGAGTGGTCTTTGGAAACCCCAGTAGCCAACCAGCCCTGACCTTGTGGTCCTGTTCGCGACAACCTTGAATTTCAAGCTGTCGCTGTACTTCTCCCCAGCCCCGGACCCAAGGCATCCTGCCGAGATGTCTTCCCACATCGGTGGGACAACATCGACGTCTACGCCTTGCCACCGTTGGGTCTGAGGGGAAGGGGGCTCAACAAGACCAGACTACCTTCTGCATCCCTTGATGGAACTCCCGAGAGAGCTTTCCCCACGACAAGAACTAAAGCAACCACACCACTACATATACCACAAGCCGTAGCTTCGCTTCGGCTCCACGCCTGGAGTCCATCCAGCATCTCCTCACAGAGAGAGGCATTCCGCAACAGGTCGCGGAGCGGATGTCTTGACACCTGCGAAGTCATCCGCAGGGGTCCACCAGGCGAGGTGGAGAGTCTTCTGTGGTTGGTGTCGTGGGAGAGGTATCTCTCCCCTCGATGCCACTATTCCAGCGTTAGCGGAGTTATTGTCCATCTGCGGGAGGAAATACGTCTTTTGCTCTCGGCGGTAAAGCCTACCGCTCAGCCTCAAGCCTGGCCTTCAGGATCTAAGGTTAGACAATTCCTCCTCGCGGGATCTTTCTTCGCTCATACGAAGTTACGAACTTACCTGCACCCAGTCGGAAGTGAGATCTCCTCCATGGAACATGGCTTGGGTTCTTAGGGATCGTAAGACTTTTCCCTGTGAACCATTACGCTAGGCACCTGACTTAGAAGACGGTGCTCCGGCTCGCTCTGGCTTCGGCCAAGCGTATCAGCGTACTTCATGGTCTCTCGTACGACTTCGCCCATTCAAGAAGATAGGGAGAGGTAACGTTCGGGTTCGTCCCTGAGTCCGTTACTAGACTCAAGATCTTGGAGTCCCAAATCTTCAGTTCAACTCCTTCAGGATTTCGAGTCTCCGTTCTGTAACAGATGACCCAGGCCTTCTCCTACTATGCCCAGTAAGGAGTCGGAGGTGTTATCTTAAAGAACGGCTGCAGTTCGTCCTCACGTGCAAGCCCTGTTTGGGAGCACATGAAGGACGAAGAGGAGGGTCACCAAGAATACCTTTGCAGCCTGGATTCAAGGACCATCCATCTCGCCCTGAATCTAGACCCTCCTCTGTCATGTAGCCTTAGAGCACTCGATGTCAGAGGCATCGCAACGTCACTGGTCTTCAAGAAAACTACTCTGTGACGCAGGTGCTACAAACTGGAGTCTGGAAGCGTCGGACGACCTTCACAGCCCACTACCTGCAGGACGTGACCCACAGGAGCCTCGGATACGTTTTTCTATCGGCCTGTAGTGGCTACACAACAGCTGGTCTAACCTCAGGCTCCTTAATGGACAAGTAGCAGAAGGTTGGGGGCATTGTTACCCGGTGTCAGATTGCATGATTGAAAGAGGTATGTCTGGCCCTTACTTCTTTCTTCATCCTCCCCTCTCTTGGGGAAAGCAGCATCCTAGGTTCTCTGCATAGCTGACCTCAAACCTCTGCAGGTAAACCATGCTTCCTTGTGTTCCTATTATTAAAATAATACTGACGAGGTGGTATTGGGAAAGTCCTTAGTCCAGAATTCCATCTAAAGGTCATCAGGTCGACTGCCTAGGACAAGTCACGCTTCATCTCTCCACACACAAGCTGATGTAGGCCGCACACTCCTTGCGGAGCAAGGAACTTGCGAGGTGCAGGGACACTTTTTCTCGAAATGCTGCTCACTCGGATTCTGAGTCCCCGGGTAAAGCCAATGCCAGTATGGCTGGGGACTTTCCACCCTTCCTAAGGGGTAAGTCACCCTATGTAAATAGCGTGGTTTGTATTTCGGTTACGGAACAAATGACAAATTCGGAGATAATTTGTATTTTTCCTAACCATACAAACCTTAGCTATTTACACATATTTGCCCGCCAGCCCTGTCCCCCAAGTCAAGTCCTACCTCTAAGCGAAGTGAGTTAGTTCACCAGTGTGGGAGGGGGGAGGGGTAGCTAGCTACCCGTCCCCTACCCCTGCTAACTAGCTCGGGGGTAGTTAACCCTCGTTAAAAATCTAATGGCTCGCCATTTCAGCTACGCCGAAAGTAATACCCTATGTAAATAGCTAAGGTTTGTATGGTTAGGAAAAATACAAATTATCTCCGAATTTGTCATATTTATACTACTATGTTCCGTACTACTCTAGAAACTGAGAAAAAAATTTATTTAAGGTTAAAATATATTCTTTTCAACAATGTATTATTATTCAAATTGCATTTATAGATAGAATATATAACTGAAAGTGGTTATTTGTGGTTTAGCCTAGAGACAAATTCAGACTAGTAAATTCAACTTGTATTTTTTACGTCGCCTCTCCTGGGACCAATTACCTACGTAGGGAAAGGTATACCTGTACTAATTTTTTTTCTTTTATCCAAAATCACCCCTTTACATTATTTAAAGGACATTTTCACTTTTGGTAATTGACATTGCATATTGAACTGTTGCTGATTCTCAGTATTCTTTTTTAAATATTGGCAGGTAAATGGATTTGTCCTTGGCATCATTGTGACGAATGTGGCCAAAGAAGTATACGTCCCAATCGCTGCGACTACTGTCCAAATTCTTTTTGCCGCATTCACATACCTGGAAATTTGCAAAATGTGCCTGGTGTTGGTAATGTTTGTCAAGACCATGATACAGAAGACATTGAAACAGTAAGTGGAGCTTTGTGCATGATAATGGTGTTGGTATATCATTACTGTTTATAACTATGTATAGAATATATCTGCGTAAAAAGAGCATTTGTAATTAAGATCCATCATCAATAGTCCAGCACTTTTGGTTTTAGATCCTAACCGGATTATGGGATGTCATTCTGTAACAAACTTCAGATAGGCTAATAATAAATGTCATACATTTAGCTCACTGAATGTGTATGTCCTGCACCTCTTAACAGAATTGGACTATTAGAAATGGAAATTAATCATTATTTTATAACGATGTCAAAAGGGGGAAAAAAAGGTTCATAGCGGTTGACAGCTTTGAGTGGTTTACAAGGAAGAGGCCATATGTTCAGAAGTTTGCTTTAAGTGCGCAACACTACACTTATATCACACGGTATCAAAACTTGAGATGATTATAATTGAAAAAAATTAACATCATCACATGATGGCAATTTTAAAAAGATTTATTCCTAAGATAATATAATTTTTTTTTTCAATAAATAAAGAAGTTACTGATAATTCTATATCCTTATTTTTTTATTGAAATAACAATCTCATAGAAAATTATTCAAGCATACCTATTTGAATAAAATCAATCCCATTTCAAAATCTTTTATAAAGAGAGAGAGAGAGAGAATAAATATGTTCTCTTAGGAGTAGATTTCGTTCACCTACCCTCTTCCAATGCCTTCCATTTCTGCCAGACGTACGAGATTTCGAAATTTATGTATAAGCAAAAATAAACACAAAGACGATTCTGTCAACCTCAGTCATGCAGACAACGCAGTAAGGATGACATCATCATTTAAAGGCTGCTTTATCTTCGTTATTTGTAAAAATAATTGGCTGAAACTTCTTTTTTCTTTATAAAGTACATTGTATATATTTTTACCTCGATGCTAAATGTTTTGAAGTATTCTAAATTCTTGGTGAATTCCTTCAGTTTTATCCAGTTACTACATCTGTAGTCTAGCTTTTTTATAATTTTCCTTCCTTTTAGATGAGGCATATTTACCTGAAACCTAACTGTTTTTGGTCTCTTTTGCCAATATATTTTGCCTACGGAAACACTGGATACTTAATTTTCTTCTTGTTTTAGCACAATATCTTTTATGTTGTTTTCCCTGGTTAGTTTATCGATCCACTGATAGAGAAATTCATTGTTGACAAATTCTATTAGATTATGTCCCTCTGTGTTTGATATAGAATTCATAGTGTCCCAGTTTATTGGTGCATTGAAGGCTCCCAGTAGGACAGCTAGCTTATTATTAACTTCTAGTCAAAAAGAGTGGGAGTGTGTGTGTGTGTTTTATTTACTATAAAACTAAACTAGTGAGGTTTTAGTAATTTTTTATCTTATTTTTTATCACTTGTGACATGATAAATATTTATACATTCATTGAAAAAAACTGCAAATAATGTATTTACAGCAAACTTTTGACAAACTTATACTGTAAGGAATAGTAAAACAAATAAACATGGAAATGTAGGTTATTATAGAGTGAGTGAGCATGTATATCCGATTATGACAAATCTCATACAGAGCTTGACAGTAAAGGTAAACATTTGAAACCTAATCAACAGCTATTTACATGTATGTATCACCTAAATAACAGGAAAATTATGAATTGAAATTTATAGAAAAAAATTCAATTTTGTATTAGAGAATTATATTCAATGTTAAAACATGATATAATAACTTTTTCTTTAAAGTTTCTTCAGTAACCACATGGGAAATCAATTGTAATTTAACTTATCGGAAAAAATTTAAAGGTAAATATGAAGTATCCACCTTTTACACAAGCTTGATAGTCTGTAGTCTGTTTGGGGAATTGTTTATGCAGGTTAATAAGAAATATATTGATTTTTTTCAGCTTAGAGGTCAGTTGGATGCAAAAGCATCTGCTGAGATGATCATTTATGAAAACCAAAGCTGTGTGGACCAAGAACCAAACTCCAGTCATCAGTCAAGTAACTTGCCTTGTGAAGCAATGTCCTCAGGTACCCATGATGGCAATTCTTCTTTGTGTGTATATGAAAACTCTATATCAACACTAATGTCTGAATCACCTCAGGAAGAAGAGCTGGTAGAACATATATCAAAGAATATTTCTTTAATTGCTCCTTTAAGAATGAAAGAAAACAGAGGCCGACCCAAAAAAGTTGATAGGGTGAGTGAGGGGTATGAAAATAACTCCTCTGTTATCAATGTGAATAATGATAATTCTTGTGTTTTACCAACAAATTCAAAGACTTGCATTGCAAAATCTAGTTTGACTCCTAAGAATGGTGTTAGAAGTAGAAGTGCTGATATTCTTGCAAAAGCATTGAGTACTGTTTGAAATTATTTATTTTTATAAGGTTGAAGTAATGATAAATGATTGTAATTGGTGTTACAGTAAATGTTTTTCAAATATCCTCAGAAATGGTTTGACTTTAATGATAGTCTGTCATGTCTAATGATAGAAAATTGAATAAAGGTTCAACTTTATAGCAAGAAGATTGTTTTCATTTTAGCGGCAAATAGCTTGAAGTAATTGTTGAATTTTATTTGCTTGGATCGGCCCCCTACCCTCTAATGGAAATCGTATTATATATATAAAGTTTTCATCCTTTCTTGTCTATTGTTTACATTGCCGCAACAATTTGTGCACTGCCATAATTGGAGTAAAAGTATGAATAGTTTTCATAATTTTGTTACAAAACTTTTCCTTATGAATTTAATGTTCTTGATGGAATGGTAATTTTTGTACAAGATTTTATTACAGCATGAATAGAAAACTATGCCGCAACTGTCATAATTTGACCTAAGGTCGAGTGTGACAGCCACTTAAAAGTCACTTTTGGATTTCACCATTGTGTGAATATCAGTACAAACTTTGAGCTCCGTTGGTCATGATTTACTTTAGAAACTAGTCGAACATATGTAGTTAGCAGATTAACTGTATTTATTCTTTTCCATTACAGTTTTTGCTGTATAGTGTTTTTAGTATACAGTTCATTTTAATTTTAGTATTCATTAGATTTTTTCTGGGTTATCATGTTAATATTTATCTTCCAAGTACTTGTAAATGTTATTTGTAAATTCACAACTTTCTTTTTCATAATTTCTTTGTATAATATTCATTAATTGGTGTCACCTATAACAAATATGTGACTAAACATTAACTGCCAGAGGTTCTATATAAATGGCATGTTTATCATATTTTTCCCTTTTTAAGAGTAATGAAAATATTTTATGACTGTAGTTAGTATGCTGTATAAGGTCTTGTGTATTAGAAATCTATGCATTTTTAAGAGCTTTTTATTGTTTCATTTGTTTTCATGCACATCATGAAGCCTCTTGATTTTTTGAGTTTCTGTTCACATTACTTGTCAGATTTTTTGTGACAGAATGTCTGTGAAGACAATAAAAACTCTATTAGAAAAGTTACCTTTGTATTAATCTCCACTGAAATGTCCTTTTTTTTTTTTTTTGACATGTCAAGGTAATTTTAATAGATTATTTTGTAGGGTTTGCCTGATGTGCCATTTATAGTGTTTGTTTTTATTTTGCATCCTTTGTATTGTTTTATAAAAATGGCTAACAAACCAAATGTAATTTTTTTCTAATTGTGACATTCATCCAAATCTTATATTCCCAGTAAATAATCACCTGTTTTAAGATATTTGTTTCATATTTTTCCTTAAAACAGTTGACTTGAAAAATCATCATCTAAAGTGTTCTCTATTGATTCCCCTTATCTCATTGTTTCGTTATGAAAAACGTACTGTATGGCTAAAACATTTTGATTTTACGGTGTCTATGCTTCAATCTGATTTTTATTACTTATTTATTGTACAAGTTGATCCAGCCAAATTATTAAGCACTTTCTTTCCCCGCCCCCCATTTCTTTCTGACGATCATAGCTGATCTTCGTTCATAAGTACATAAGCAAGCAGATATTTAGGTAACTCCTTTCAGATGTCCATGAAAATTACCAGTCTTGTTTATTCTTTGAAATTTTCTGATAAGTGCATTTTAATTGAATACAATATTTGTTCCTTTACAAAATACAAACCATCATCTCTTTTTATATAGGAATATGGTAACAGGAAAGATGGGAATACAGCAATTAAAACTTTATAACGAGGCGTTAACGACCGTCAGTGTAATTATCTGTCGGTAACGGTGAGGCAACCACCTTACTGATAACTTGCTCAGATAGCCGTCAGTGACAGCAGACGTTTTCTCTGGCAGGGAGTTTCAAAAATTTAATAATATTTTTTTCCTTATCTTTTCAGCGTGTTTGACTTTGATTGGTGCTTGCGTCGCTGCTATTAATTCCTTCCAGTTGCGGAAATACCGTGGAGTGCCACTGAAGACCTGCAGTATTTTTATGAGTGCGGTAACTGTAGATCCTCACCAGACAAACCCTACTTGCACTTGGGCATTACTTTGTATGATGTGTTGGGTGTGGCTATCCTCTCATGGGAGACATAGCAGGAGAAAAGTCAAAAAGGGATTCTTCGCCTTCCTGGTCGTCCTTGTAGTCGAAGAAATCCTTTCTTGCTTCTTTGACCCCTGGTACTCTTCCTTCAGACTTTTCTCAATTGTCGTCCTCTGGGGGGCCAAGGGGGTCCTTCCGTTTCTGCTAGAGAAATGGTGGAATCCTTGTTTACAGATCTTTGATGAATTGCAGTTGTTGTGGCCCAAATTGGGCATAGAAGGCTCCTCTTCGAAGGATAACTGCAGCAGGCCCCAGCAGCGATATACTAGCAGGAAGTCTACCATAATAGTCGACAACACTTGTGTCAACTGAGAAACCGTGTGCTTTTTCAACCCCTTCAGAACCTTTTTTGGGAGATGAATCCCCCAAACACAATTTTCTTTTTCAAGGGATGGACAAGTGAGTAACCAACCCCAACCCTTCAAGGAGGGTTCCTCCCTTAGAGCTCTTTGAGCCCTCACGCAAGGTTGTACCTCAACCTTTGCTAGATTCTTCCTCTTCGGAGGGGTATCACAGGGCGGCTTCATGTACGCGATCCTACTTGTCTCCAACCTGTAAAATTTCTCTAAAATAAGATTTCTGTTTCAGGCAAACTTCCAGACACGCTTCACTATCTTGCGCCTCCAGATGCATCTCTTACAGGCGATCTCCTTTAAAGGGTGTGTCCCCTAAGGGCGGCCCGTGCATTCCTCACTCTAAGCGAGCTTCACCTAGATGCGCTTCTTATTCCAGAAGGCCCGCTGTGCTCATCCTTTTTCAGAATTGCAGATTCCAAGCAAGAGACTACCAACTTCCTTGCACACATCATCAGTGAGCACTTCCTCAGAGCTCGCCTCACCCCATCGCTTCTCAACTTGAGGAAAAATTTCTTTCAGACTCGCTTCTCCTGTAGGAGTTTGTCCCATGCATGCCACCCGTTGAGATACTACCGCTAGAGAGTTATTGCTTCCTTTGGCTGGCCAGACGTTAGTACATTGGATCCTATTCTCTGATTACGGCTCGTTTTCCTTTTACCTACACATTATCATTATTATTATTATTATTAAGAACAGTAACAATATTAAAATAAATATTTCCTATATAAACTATAAAAACTTTAACAAACAAGGGGAAGAGAAATTAGAATAGTGTACCCTTAAGCAAGAGAACTCTAACCCAAGATAGTGGAAGACCTTGGTACAGAGGCTATGGCACTACCGAAGACTAGACAATAATGGTTTTATTTTGGAGTGTCCTCCTAAGGTGCTTACCATAGCTAAAGAGTCTTTTACCCTTACCAAGAGGAAAGTAGCCACTGAACAAGTACAGTGCAGTAGGTAACCCCTTGGGTGAAGAAGTCTGGCCTATTCTTTGCATATTCTCTTCTGTCCTGACAACACTGAGATTACCAAACAGTTCTTTGCTCAAGGGGTTAACTACTGCTCTGTAATTGTTCACTGGTTATTTTTCTCATGGTAAGTGTAGAAGAGACTTTAGCTATGGTAAGCAGCTCATCTAGGAGAAGCACACTCAAAAATCAAACCATTGTTTGCTGGTCCTGGATAGTGCCATAGCCTTTGTACCATGGTCTTTCACTGTCTTGGGTTAGAGTGCTCTTGCTTCAGGATACACTCAGGCACACTATTCTATATTATTTCTCTTCCTCTTGTTTTTAAAGTTTTTTTAGTTTATATATGAAAGATTTATTTTAAGGTTGATACTGTTCTTGAAATATTTTACAGTCAGACCTCGTTAATCACGGTTTCGGTTTTTCGCAGCCAGGGGAGTGGTTCGCTGACCTTCAGGCTCTAGTGTCATATCCCCCTTGGCCTCTTCCTCTTAAGACAAGACCTCCTGTGTCAGTCACACTTCCTAAAGTTCCACGAAAACCCGCAGGGGCTCCCCCTTCACGCATGGCTACTATAAAGTGCCTGCTGAAGAGAGATGGTTTCTCGGGTTCAGCGGCCTCCTACATTGCTGGTTTGTGCGACCCAGAAGACTTACTCCTATGCCCGGTAAGACCAGTCAGGAAGTACTTGAGTAGAACAGCCAGGTACCACCCGGGTTTCTCCTCCCTCTCCATCTCCACGGGCCTGGTCAAGAAGGCAGTGTCGAGGAATACGGTCTCCTTTTGGTTGCGAGATGTCATTAGGAGGGCTTATGAGACTTCCGGAGTGCTCCCCCCAAAGCACGCTAAACCTCACAACATCGGGGGGCTTGGGTACCTCCTTGGCCTTCTCCAAGAACATGGCATTTTCTCAGATCTTAAAGGCTGGAGTCTGGAAGAGGCAGTCTATTTTCACAGCCCTTTACTTGGAAGACGTTAGATACCTTCTCGTTAGGTCCTGAGGTGGCAGGTCTTCAGCAGGTGTGAAGGTCCTCCGAGGTTCCGTCGCAATAGGGTTAGTGATGTACACGTCCCCCCTATCCTTCCTGAACCCCCCTACCTATCTCCCCCCTGCGTTCCCTATGCTCTTAGAGCGGGAGGAACGAATGTGAGTTTGAATAGGTGAATTATCAATTGATTGCTAGGTGTATTATTAATGTGTGGTATATGATTCTCTCTCTTCTTCTTCATCTTCTTCTTCTTCTTCTTCTTCTTCTTCTTCTAGGTGTGCCCATCCATCTACCATGGGGCTTCTTGCCCCTGAGGTCAGGGTGGCCCTAGTCCCAGTTCACCCCCTCCTCCTAGGTCTTGGTGGAACAAATCAGAAATTTTAAGTAATTTCTATTTTTCCTAACGATACTTACCTTGAACTACTTTCGGGTTACGGCCCTCCCGTCCATCCCCTGGTGAACTGGCACTCAGAGAGTGGGCGAAGTTTGGAGCGAGAATTGAGGACCTAAGGTCAAGATGGCGGCCAGGCATTGGGGGGGATGGGAATTGAATCATTTTGGTCGGAGCAGAGTGGTTTTACTAGTCCTCCTATGAAAGTAGTTCGAGGTAAGTATCGTTAGGAAAAATAGAAATTACTGTACTTAAATTTCTGATATTTGAAATAAATCTGATATCAGTATTGTATTTTTAGTTAAAAACATAGCGAATTATAATCTTATGCATTGTTTACATTCAAATCAGCTGATTAACCCTGCGTAGTCCATCGTCAACCTCAATTTTCGGATCAAATAACTCCCTTATTACTAAGGCATGCTATCGAAGGATATTTCATATTTATTGAAAGAAACAATTATTACTTGATCCATCATTTTCAAATTAGCATACTAATTCCAATTGTTTTATTTGAAATGCTTTCTCATATTTTATTTACTTGTATTGTGTTGAATTAAATAACGTTAATTGGAGTTTCATTCATGTTGCCGATGCACGATATTTTATATTTTTTTAGGTCTGTGGTGCTTGATTATAGCCTCAATAGAGACTTGGCAAGGAAACAAAGATTTCATTTATTACACACACACACACAATATGAATGATATGAAGTTTTCTGCCATCCTGACATCGAATAAGAGAGAACTAATACTGTTATGAGTTATAAATGCATGATAAGAGAATTTTAGTAGATTATAACAAATCGGTGGTTATGTAATACTATATCAACTATATATAGTAGATGTTTTGAATAAGTTAAGAAATAGTATACACAATACTCTTTGTTATTGATCTGCTAAGACGATCATAACCTACGCCACTGCGCAACTTGTTATGTGTTGTCTCTTGCACAGTATGTTACTGTGTACTTTATACTTTCTTAAACAGAAATACAGCTGATTTTATAAACTAAAACCTTAAGCATCTTTATAATAATTGTTTCTTTTAAATAAACAAACAAAAACAGTGCATTCGATTAATTTTCAATAGCTGATCTCTCTCTCTCTCTCTCTCTCTCTCTCTCTCTCTCTCTCTCTCTCTCTCTCTCTCTCTCTAAATATTCAATTTCTTTTCGGAAGCATTATTGCATTCTAGAAAATCACGCCTTGTTTAAAATTTCGTGTGTATTTTATCTAAAATATTTTGGGTGCCTTGATCAGATCAGCTGATCTGATCACATCACCCAAAATACTTAGATTGATAAATCACACCCGAAATTTAAAACAAAAGTACATAAGGTTTTATTGAAGCACAATTTATTATTTAAATGATAGCAATTTTCTAGAATGCAATAATGCTTCCGAAACGATATCGAATATTAAGAGAGAGAGAGAGAGAGATATCAACTGTTGAAAAGTAATCAAATGCAATGTTTTTGTTTTATTTAATAGAAACTATTATTATCGAGATATTTGAGGCTTTAGTTTATAAAATAAGCTGTATTTCTGCTTAAGAAAGTATAGATATACAGTAACATACTGCGCAAGACAACACATAAGAAGTTGCGTCATGTTAGCGGCGTAGGCTGCAGTCGTCTGAACGAAAACATTTACAGGAAGTACAGTTAAGCTGTACTGTACTAATATTACTGTACATATATTATAGCAATATACACTACAGTAGCAGTGAGTATTAGGTTAAAGGTAGAGGGTGTCATTTGGAAGTATGGCGTACCAGAAGGAAATGAGAGTGGTGAGAGACTGGTAGTTATGTGTTGAATAAGAGATAGTGATAAGTTATAGCTTTTTCAAAAAGAAAGATAAAAACAAGTATAGATGGGTAAGAGTGGCATATGGAAGAGTGATAGAAAGGGCGTTAATGGATTGTGTTGATAACAGAGAATGTTTGGAAGATTAAAAGACGTGCACGTGTTTAGGGGTATGGCTAACGGTATGTCTGATCATTTTTTGGTGGAAGGAAAATTAGTTGTAGCAAAAGAGGGGAAATAGAGTAGGTGTGTGTAAAAGGGAGCTAGTGAGGGTTGAAGACCTAATAAAAACGGGGGTAAAAAGTAAATATCAAGAAAGGTTGAAAATGACATATGACGAAGTGAAAGTAAGAGAAACTGATAATTTAGAGGAGGAGTGGAAGTTAGTAAAAGAAAATTTTGTTGGGATTGCAAGTGATGTGTGTTGTAAGAAGTTTATTGGAGGCAGCTTGAGGAGGGCCAGTGAATGGTGGAATGAAGGAGTGAAGGTAAAAGTGGAAGAGAAAAAGAGGGCTTTTGAAGAATGGCTACAGAGTAATAGTGTAGTATGAAAGATATAGAGAGAAAAAAGTGGAAGTAAAGCGCAAGTTAAGTGAAGCAAAGAGGGCAGCTGACCTGAGGTGGGGTCAAGGATTTGGTCATTCATATGAAGAGAATAAGAAGTTTTGGAAATAAGTGAAGAGAGTAAGGAAGGCTGGTTCAAGAATTGAAGAGACGGTGAAAAATGGAAATGGAAGGTTGTTAAAAGGTGAGGAGGCATGGAAAAGGTGGGCGCAATATTTTGAAAGTTTACTGAATGTTGAGGATAATAGGGAGGCAGATATAATTGCTGTTGCAGGTGTTGAGGTGCCGGTGATGTGAGATGAGAATGAGAGAGAGATTACAAAAGAGGAAGTGAGGAAACCACTAGATGAAACGAGAGTAGGAAAAGCATCTGGTATGGATGGTGTGAGAGCTGAGATGTTGAAGGAGGGGGGTGTGACTGTACTTGAATGGTTGGTGAGATTGTTTAATGTGTTTTGTGCTGTGAATGGTACCAGTAGATTGGGTTTGTGCATGTATTGTACCACTATATAAGGGTAAGGGAGTTGTGCATGAGTGTTGTGATTCAAGGGGTATTAGTTTGAGTGTAGTTGGAAAAGTGTATGGTAGAGTACTGATTAATAGGATTAAGGATAAAACAGAGAATGCAATCTTAGAAGTACAGGGTGGTTTTAGAAGAGGTAGGGGTTGTATGAATCAGATTTTTACAGTTAGGCAGATATGCGAGAAATATTTAACAAAAGGTAAGGAGGTGTATGTTGCATTTATCGATCTTGAGAAAGCATATGATAGAGTTGATAGGGAAGCAATGTGGTATGTGATGAGGTTATATGGAGTTGGTGGAAGGTTGTTGCAAGCAGTGAAAAGTTTCTACAAAGGTAGTAAAGCATGTGTTAGGATAGGAAATGAAGTGAGCTATTGGTTTCCGGTGAGAGTGAGGCTGAGACAGGGATGTGTGATGTCACCGTGGTTGTTTAACTTGTATGTTGATGGAGTGGTGAGAGAGGTGAATGCTCAAGTGCTTGGACGAGGATTGAAACTGGTTGACGAGAATGACCATGAATGGGAGGTAAATCAGTTGTTGTTTGCGGATGATACTGTACTAGTTGCAGACGCGGAAGAGAAGCTTGGCCGATTAGTGACAGAATTTGGAAGGGTGTGTGAGAGAAGGAAGTTGAGAGTTAATGTGGGTAAGAGTAAGGTTATGAGATGTACGAGAAGGGAAGGTGGTGTGAGGTTGAATGGAGAGTTGGTTGAGGAGGTGGATCAGTTTAAGTACTTGGGGTCTGTTGTTGCAGCAAATGGTGGAGTGGAGGCAGATGTACATCAGAGAGTGAATGAAGGATGCAAAGTGTTGTGGGCAGTTAAGGGAGTAGTAAAAAATAGAGGGTTGGGCATGAATATAAAGAGTTCTGTATGAGAAAGTGATTGTACCAACTGTGATGTATGGATCGGAGTTGTGGGGAATGAAAGTGATGGAGAGACAGAAATTGAATGTTTGAGATGAAGTGTCTAAGGAGTATGGCTGGTGTATCTCGAGTAGATAGGGTTAGGAACGAAGTAGTGAGGGTGAGAACGGGTGTAAGAAATGAGTTAGCAGCTAGAGTGGATATGAATGTGTTGAGGTGGTTTGGCCATGTTGAGAGAATGGAAAATGGCTGTCTGCTAAAGAAGGGGATGAATGCAAGAGTTGATGGCAGAAGTACAAGAGGAAGGCCAAGGTTTGGGTGGATGGATGGAGTGAAGGAAGCTCTGGGTGATAGGAGGAGAGATGTGAGAGAGACAAGAGAGCGTGCTAGAAATAGGAATGAATGGCGAGCGATTGTGACGCAGTTCAGGTAGGCCCTGCTGCTTCCTCCGGTGCCTTGGATGACCGAGGGGGTAGCAGCAGTATGGGATTCAGCGTTATGAAGCTTCATCTGTGGTGGATAACGGGGAAGGGTGGGCTGTGCCCCTGAGTCCCTTGTCAGGCTGGGAGGAGAGGTCCCCTTTTTTTGTTTCATTTGTTTGATGTCGGCTACCCCCCAAAATTGGGGGAAGTGCCTTGGTATATATGGAACAACTTTTGCTGTACAGAACAGTAAGGGGATGATGACGACTCTGTAAACTTATATCTTAGCACAATACTGTACTGCAACCTTACTGTATCCAGTACGTAGTGTACATATGTGCAAATGTTCTGTCCACTGTTCATATGATTATAAACTGTTGTAGAAACCAAATTAAAACTATTAGGCAATATTTATTGTGTTAATCATCAGCTCGGGCACCCACTTGTGGCAAAGGCCAGTGACTTTTTAGGTTAGGAGCTAGCCCACCCTAGTGTAACATTTATTCGCGAATTTTCACTTATGAAGACTGCTTCTGTAACCTAACTATCGCGAATAACAAGGCTTGACTGTATGTGTTAATTACTTCTTTTGTAGTTTCCTTATTTCCTTTCCTCACCGGGCTATTTTCCCTGTTGGAGCCCTAGAACTTATTGCATTCTGTTTTTGCAACTAGGGTTGTACCTTAGCAAATAATAACAATAATAATAATATACATCAACATGCTTCAGCTAGACGTATTGCTTTAGAAGAAGCTTCGCCTCCTAACCTAGTTCCTTGACATATGTTGTCTCGACCAGACGCATTTCAGAATGTACCTCCCCTGAGCACACAAGATGCATCACCCCAGAGCGCATTAGACACGTCGCCCCAGAATTGCTCGATTCGTTTCAGTGGAGCGCTTATGGTGCACCACACCAGAATGTGCTCGACTCGTTTCAGCGGAGCCCTCATGGTGCACCACACAAGAATGCACTAGGAGACATTAGCCTGAGAAATCTAAGTAGTCTTCCCCTAGACACCCAAGTCAGTCACTTCAGAAAGAACGTGACATCAGATCTTTATAAGCAATCTGTTCCAGAACGTGTCTTGCCAAACCCTACTGAGCACCCTTAAATAGGTAGGTCAGGACATTTAAGGGATGCTTTAAGTGTTGGAACGAAACCGGACTGGAGGTCAGTTACCGGAACTTTTCCTTTATGAGGAGAAGGCCAAACAAATGACTTCTCTATTGAAGCATAGGGACTTAGAGGCAAATTGTATAGGCTACCCTTCGCCTATTGCTTCACCGACATTGGATCCCAGACAAGATGCAGAGTTCGATCCTGATGAAATGGTCAGGCAACTGGCACAAGTTAATGTGCAGTCTAGAAAAAATGATTTAAAACAGTGTGCTTGTTACACTTCCCTGAGGAGAGACACGAGTAATGTCAAATGGGGGGGGGGTTCTCTACAAAGGTGATCAATCTTTTTGACAACTAGGATGTCACCTATATCGTTTGATTCAGACCACTTCCCACCTCTCAAGAGGTCGGTCCTGAAAGGGAACACCCGGAACTAGCAAATGACGGTCCTCCAAGTTTATCGGTGTATCCGGAGGGTCTGGTTTGAGAGAATCGCCTCCAAAGGCAATAAAAACGGATTTTGAAGCAAAGCGAAAAATCTATTTTTGGATGAGATGGCCTTGTCGTCCTGATGGAAGCTTCCTATTGGCAGCTTTCTAAGGGATATTTGGCTACAGTGAAACTCCCAGAGAATTGACCATAGGTCTCCAGAATTCTAACTCCTGGTGCGAGTGTCCTTAAAATTTTTCTTATGGATATCGTATAATATCAGGGGATGTATATCTTGATGCAACACATGGCAATCTTCACCCCGAATAGAGTTTTCGCTCTGAGGGGGAAGAGTGGCGAAATTGAAGGGGAGCCGTTATCAAGGTTACCCTTTTTCCCCTACTATTACAGGGCCCAAAATGGGCGCTCATTCATTGTAGCATTGAGCATGGTGCTACAGTTAGAGTAGTTTTGGAAGGGGATTGTTATACAATCCTTTTCTTAGAAAAGGAGGGTGGGTCCATCAGGACGACATGGCCATCTCAGCCAAAAATAGATTTTTCGCTTTGCTTCAAAATCCGTTTTTTGGGCTCAAGCCATGTCGTCCTGATGGAAGTTCCTAAAGGGTAGCTTCCTTGGGTATATATAACTACGGTGAAATTCCCAGACAATTTACCTTAAGGTACCCAGAATTCTAACTCCTGGAGTGAATATCCCTAAATAAAAGAACCAGGGATATCGCGAAATATCAGAGGACGTATTCTTGACACACCACATAGCAATCTGCACCCCGAACAGAGTTAACACTAAGAAGGGGTCAATTGGCAAGAAAACGAAAAACGAGAAAGAAAGGAGAGCCGCTCGCAAGGTACCTCTCCTCTCCCGTTTCGTAAGCGTGCATTGCGCTGCTCACGGCGCCATCTGTATTCCTTTTTGCGTAGCTCAACAACTCTGAGTTTTTCCCTGTTATCTCGCAATTCTTGGATTATTTCCAACATTATAATGCCTTCTCCAACTTCTTCTGCCTCTGATAAGTTGAGTATTATCTCTTTTATGTATAAATGTAAGCTCTTGGTGAATTTAAAATAATTTGACAGTGATATCTTCGTTACAAGAGCTGTTGCCTACCGGAGGCGTCCTGGACGCTGTCGCTCGCCATACATGAGTTATTTAGTTAGCCAGAGCGACGTTCCCGGCTGTTTCGCTTTAATAATTTTAGCTATTCAGCTTTACATAGGATTTCTTTATATGATGCTTTAGTATTTTCGTTTTGGCGAATGATTTGCCGATTCTGGCCTACGCTAGACCTTGTAGCCTAGTCGTTTGGCCCTAGTACTTTCCTGCATGATATTCAGATTTCCGAGTGTTTTAAAATTTTATTGAAGCTTTAGGCAGTTTTATACATTTAAGATTATGTTGATTTTTTCCAAGATAGTATACGAGTGAGTTTCGGTGATTTAGGTAATTGATTCTCTTCGTGCCTAGGCTAGTTGTCTATGGGGCCCTAGTATACTTTCTCACTCTCCCCGGTTGCTTTCTTCTCCTCAGAGAAGTGTGCAATCCCTTTCCCTCTGCTTAAGCCTTGGGCTTAACCCTAATGGTTTATCTGAATTGACTTTAGATACACTATATTAGGGTGTTTCTGTTCTTTCCTTTTTAAATATTTAACTTAGCCGGTGAATATATAATAGCTGCAACTCTGTTGCTCGACAGACACATACAGTAAAAACTCGCCAGCGATCGCTATACAGGTTGCGGGTGTGCCCACCAGCGCCAACTGTCGGCCAGATACCACTCGATGTAAACAAAGACTCAATTTCTTCTCTGTCGACGTGTCGACAAGACGTACTTTACTCGCTGTTGAACCTGGAGTTTTTCCCATCATATTTGGTGAAGTACTTTAATTTGGTTTGAGCTTTCGCAGTACAGGTGTTTTTTTTCTTTAAATAAATCCTTGAACTCTTTTTTGGATCGGATTAATTGTTGATGACTTAAATCGTTTTTTGGAATTTTCCCTTGACTAATTCAAAATGGCTGACCCTTCACAAGTTCCCAAGTTCAGAAAATGTAATGCTAGGGATTGTCATAGGCGTCTTCCAAAGGCTTCTCTCGACCCTCACACTGTTTGTTCCAATTGTCGGGGTAAAACCTGTCAATTGGAAGATCGGTGTGAGGAATGCGTGGGCCTTTCGGAATTCGATTTTCTCGAATTTGAGAAATATACACGCAGACTAGAGAGAGATAGGGTAAGGAGAAGTTCTAGGTCGGTAGATTTTTCCTCTCCACATGCCCCTGAACCTAATCCTTCCCCTGTAGTGGTTGTTCCTAACCCCCCTCCTAGCACTCAGGAACCGTCGATGGCAGACATGATGCGTGCTATTCATGCCTTGGGGGAGAGAGTTGAGTCTTTAGCAAGTGACCGAAATCAACTCATGGCGGACGTTAAGGAACTCAAGTGCCAAAGTGCCACGAAGGATAGTGTCAAAGTGCCTAGTGTTACGCAAAGTGTTGTGAACAGTGTTGCGCTCGAGGGTTCGTCTGTTCGTGCCTGTCGTCCTCCTAGTCCGGGACCTCTTGCAAGCTCCCAAGCCCAGGGGAGAAGCAATGTCGTACGACTCATGGGTTCGAGAGGCCTTGATCAGCGAACAGACGTTCCCTCTATGGTATCAGGCGTATCTCTCCAAGATCGCCCCTACCAACGTAAGACGAGAGAGCCCATTTTTACCTCGTCGTCCGAAGGTGTTTCTCGTAAGAAACCTTGGACCAAGGTCTCCAGACCTTTAAAGCGTCAGTCGGTCCCTTCAGGACAAGTCCAACGTCCCGGATGTAGCCACTGGGACAGTTCGGACCCGTTGCCGTCATCTGATGACTGCTCGCCGCCTAAGAGAGGCAAAGTTGTGCCGTCTCAGTCGCTCACCCCGTCTGTTACCGCACCTGCTTCCGTAGACCCTAAATGGGTGTTACTGCAAGACATGCAGTCCAAGCTTGCGTCCTTGATGGGGGACTACAATGCGGAGAAGGTTGCCGCTGTACCTACTGGCCAGCAACCATCCAAGCGGTCTGTTGTGCGTCCTGTTGACGTTGAGGTAGCTTTCTCGCGTCAACCAGTTGGGGTTGTACCTCCACCGATGCGACCCAGTGTGGATTTCCAGCCGCACGTTGACGTTAGGCAACGCACGGATGTGGTTGGTGACGTTCAGGACGTTCATCAACCATCAGAGGTGACTTGTTTTGACGCGGTGCGTCAACCTCCGCAACCCGGTATGGTGTTGACTGCACAACCCAGACGGTCTAAACAGTCTCGGGTGGACGCTGTGCGTCCTCGCGCACCTGTGGTTGTTGACAGTTTCCAGACTGTTCAACAGTTCCATGACGCTGCGTCCGGCTCCGTCACGTATGCACCAGTGCGTCCGGACTCGGCGAGTCAAACGTTGCCCACACCTTTGCCGTTTTCTCATCAGTTATCGGATGAGGAACTGTCAGATGAGGACGTTGCTGAACCACATCCTGAGGATCAACCTTCAGAACTTGATGAGCCTAAAGCAGTTCAACCATCCTTGGACTTTAGAAAAGTCATGGCTGTGTTTAAGGAGTTGTTCCCTGACCACTTTGTTTCTGTGGCTCCTCGCTCGCCGCCGTCGGAGTTTGTCTTAGGCGTTCCTGCTACCGTGCCTGCCTTTACTAAACTCGTTCTCTCTCGCTCATCCAAGAGAGCTTTGCGGCTGTTGGGCGATTGGTTAGAGACCAAGAAGAGTTTAGGGAAGACAGCATTTGCCTTCCCCCCATCTAAACTCTCGTCTAGATCGAGCGTCTGGTATGCCACGGGAGAAGTTCTCGGCTTGGGAGTTCCTGCCTCTGCCCAGGGCGACTTCTCAAGTCTTGTAGACTCTCCCCGCCGCCTTGCCATGAGACGCTCAAAGATTTGTTGGTCATCATCGGACCTGGACCACCTTCTTAAAGGTATATTTAGGGCGTTCGAAGTCTTTAACTTCCTAGACTGGTGTTTAGGAGACCTGAGTAGGTAAATCTCTTCTGCTGATAAGGATGTTTCCTTACTCATTATGTCCTGCATGGACAAGGCCGTCCGTGATGGGTCCAACGAACTTGCCGCTTCATTCACGTCCGGAGTCCTGAAGAAACGAGTGTCTCTATGTTCTTTCCTGTCTGCTGGAGTGACGCCATGCCAAAGATCTGAGCTACTCTTTGCGCCCTTGTCCAAGTGCCTGTTTCCTGAAGTCTTGGTTAAGGAAATTGCCTTGTCTTTAGTGCAGAAGGACACCCACGATCTAGTTGCGTCCTCGGCTCGCAAAGCTCCCCCTTTGCCTACATTGTCTGCTAGACCTAGGATAGACACTCCAGCGTCTCGGTTTATCCCGCCCTTTCGTGGCAGAGCCTCCAGCAGGGGAGGTGCTCGTGCCGAAGGGAAGCGAGGGAAGAGGAAAGGATCCAAGTCCTCTAAGGGCAGAGTCTGACTGCCCGCTACTTCAGACAGCAGTAGGAGCCAGACTCAAGAACTTCTGGCAAGCCTGGGAGAAGAGAGGCGCAGATCAACAATCTGTGAGGTTGCTCAGAGAGGGGTACAAAATCCCTTTTGTACGCAAACCCCCTCTAGCGACGTCCCCCATCGATCTCTCTCCCAGGTACAGAGAGGAAGAAAAGAGACAAGCCCTGAAACTGGAAGTGTGTCTTTTGCTAGAGAAGGGAGCGGTTGTCAAAGTCTCGGACCTTCAATCACCGGGGTTTTACAACCGTCTTTTCCTAGTATCAAAGAAGACAGGAGGTTGGAGACCGGTGCTAGACGTCAGTGCTCTGAATGTCTTTGTCAAAAAGACGAAGTTTACCATGGAGACCACAAAGTCAGTCTTAGCAGCGGTCAGAAAGGAAGACTGGATGGTCTCTCTAGACCTAAGGGACGCCTACTTCCACATCCCCATTCACTCAGACTCCCAACCCTTTCTGAGATTCGTCTTCGAAGATGTGGTGTACCAGTTTCGGGCCCTGTGCTTTGGCCTAAGCACAGCTCCTCTCGTGTTTACGAGGCTTATGAGGAATGTGGCGAAATTCCTCCACTTATCGGACATCCGAGCCTCCCTTTATTTGGACGACTGGCTTCTCAGAGCCTCTTCCAGTCGTCGCTGTCTGAAGGATCTCAATTGGACTCTAGATCTGACCAAGGAATTGGGACTCCTAGTCAATTTGGAAAAGTCGCAGCTGGTCCCATCCCAAACTATTCTGTATTTAGGGATGGAGATTCACAGTCAAGCTTTTCGGGCTTTTCCGTCGGCCCCCAGAATAGATCAAGCCCTGCACTCCATCCAGAAGATGCTGAAGAAAGAACGCTGCTCAGTCAGGCTGTGGATGAGTCTGGTAGGGACGCTGTCATCCCTGGAGCAATTTGTCTCACTAGGAAGGCTACACCTCCGTCCTCTTCAATTCCATCTGGCTTTTCACTGGAAAAAGGACAAGACGCTAGAGGCGGTCTTGATCCCGATTTCCGAAAAGATAAAGTCTTGTCTGACTTGGTGGAAGGACAATATCAGCCTACGAGAGGGTCTTCCCCTGGCTGTTCAGATACCCAACCACGTTCTCTTCTCGGACGCATCGGACTTGGGCTGGGGCGCGACGCTGGACGGTCGGGAATGCTCAGGTCTGTGGAACTCGAGTCAGAGGAGCATGCATATCAACAGCAAGGAGCTTTTGGCGGTTCATCTGGCCTTGATAAGCTTCGAGTATCTCCTTCAAGGCAAAGTGGTGGAAGTAAACTCGGACAACACCACGGCCTTGGCGTACATCTCCAAACAGGGAGGTACCCACTCACTGACGTTGTACGAGATCGCAAGGGACCTGCTCATCTGGTCAAAAGATCGAGGCATCTCCCTAGTAACGAGGTTCATCCAGGGCGACTTGAACGTCCTAGCAGATTGTCTCAGTCGGAAAGGTCAAGTAATTCCAACCGAATGGACCCTCCACAAGGATGTGTGCAAGAGACTTTGGGCGACTTGGGGTCAACCCACCATAGATCTCTTTGCAACCTCGCTGACCAAGAGGCTTCCAATCTATTGCTCTCCAGTCCCGGACCCAGCAGCAATACATATCGATGCCTTCCTCCTAGATTGGTCACATCTGGATCTTTACGCATTCCCACCATTCAAGATTGTCAACAAGGTACTGCAGAAATTCGCCTCTCACGAAGGGACAAGGTTGACGTTAGTTGCTCCCCTCTGGCCCGCGAGAGAATAGTTCACCGAGGTACTTCGATGGTTAGTAGACGTTCCCAGAAGTCTTCCTCTAAGAGTAGACCTTCTACGTCAGCCACACGTAAAGAAGGTACACCAAAGCCTCCACGCTCTTCGTCTGACTGCCTTCAGACTATCGAAAGACTCTCGAGAGCTAGAGGCTTTTCGAAGGAGGCAGCCAGTGCGATTGCTAGAGCAAGGAGAGCGTCTACCATTAGAGTCTACCAATCGAAGTGGGAAGTCTTCCGAGACTGGTGCAAGTCAGTTTCCGTATCCTCGACCAGTACCTCTGTAGCCCAAATAGCTGATTTTCTCTTATACCTGAGAAAAGGACGATCCCTTTCAGCTCCCACTATCAAGGGCTACAGAAGCATGTTGGCCTCGGTCTTCCGGCATAGAGGCTTAGATCTTTCCAACAATAAAGATCTGCAAGACCTCCTTAAGTCTTTCGAGACCACTAAGGAGCGTCGTTTGGCTACTCCTGGGTGGAATTTAGACGTGGTCCTAAGATTCCTCATGTCAGACAGGTTTGAGCCTTTACAGTCAGCCTCCCTGAAAGATCTCACTCTTAAGACTCTTTTCCTGGTATGCTTGGCCTCGGCTAAAAGAGTCAGTGAGCTTCATGCCTTCAGCAAGAACATCGGATTTTCGTCAGAAAAAGCTACTTGTTCTCTGCAACTTGGTTTTCTAGCCAAAAATGAGCTACCTTCTCGTCCTTGGCCTAAATCTTTCGATATTCCCAGCTTATCGGAGATCGTAGGCAATGAACTAGAAAGAGTCTTATGCCCTGTTAGAGCTCTTAAGTTCTACTTAGCTCGTACTAAACCTTTACGAGGCCAATCTGAAGCTTTATGGTGTTCGGTTAAGAAACCATCCTTGCCCATGTCAAAGAATGCTTTGTCATACTTTATCAGATTGTTAATACGAGAAGCTCATTCACACTTGAGTGAGGAAGACCGATCTTTGCTTAAGGTTAAGACGCACGAGGTTAGAGCTGTAGCAACTTCCGTGGCCTTTAAGCAAAATAGATCTCTGCAAAGTATCATGGACGCAACCTATTAGAGAAGCAAGTCAGTGTTCGCGTCATTTTACTTGAAAGATGTCCAGTCTCTTTACGAGAACTGCTACACACTGGGACCATTCGTAGCAGCGAGTGCAGTAGTGGGTGAGGGCTCAACCACTACAATTCCCTAATTCCATATCCTTTTAATCTGTCTCTTGAAATGTTTTAATGTTGTTTTTATGGGTTGTCCGGAAGGCTAAGAAGCCTTTCGCATCCTGGTTGATTTGGCGGGTGGTCAAAGTCATTTCTTGAGAGCGCCCAGATTAGGGGTTTGATGAGGTCCTGTTGTATGGGTTGCAGCCCTTGATACTTCAGCTCCTGGGGGTCTGTCAGCATCCTAAGAGGATCGCTGGGCTCCGTAAGGAAGACGTACTTACAAGGCAGAGTAATCGTCTAAGTCGACTTCCTTACCAGGTACCTATTTATTTTGGTTTTGTTATATTGATAACTGTCAAAATGAAATAAAAACTCTTAGCTTATACGATGTAAACATAATTAACTGGTCTCTACCCACCTCCTTGGGTGTGAATCAGCTATTATATATTCACCGGCTAA
Source organism: Palaemon carinicauda (assembly GCF_036898095.1). Lineage (NCBI taxonomy): Eukaryota > Metazoa > Arthropoda > Malacostraca > Decapoda > Palaemonidae > Palaemon > Palaemon carinicauda. The sequence goes on along the minus strand of NC_090745.1, from coordinate 47,796,002 downwards.
GTTAAATATTTAAAAATGATATTTTAATTATAAAATAAATTTTTGAATATACTTACCCGGTGAATATATAAATTAAATGACCCTCCCTTCCTCCTCAATAGAGACGCAGTGGGATGAGAAGAAATTGAGTCTTTGTTTACATCGAGAGTGGTATCTGGCCGACAGTTGGCGCTGGTGGGCACACCCGCAACCTGTATAGCGATCGCTGGCGAGTTTTTACTGTATGTGTCTGTCGAGCAACAGAGTTGCAGCTATTATATATTCACCGGGTAAGTATATTCAAAAATTTATTTTATAATTAAAATATCATGTTTCCAATAAGTCTGGCTTCAGGATGGGGCAGGACATCAGAGTTCTTAGTCTGAGTCTGTTTCTGTCTAGCATTGTGGTTGAGATTCCCTTGCTAGGCTGACAGCAGACATAGGAGGCTTAGCCTCCTTAGTCACTGCCGTCTCAATATAGAAGGCCTGGGTCTCAGAATTATGACGTCACGGCCTGCGTCGTTACCGAGCTCTCTATTTCTAACATACTTACCCTCATTTATTTATTTGTTCCTGTTCCTTTAACAGTTTCGACTACTTACGTTCTTCTAACACCACTTATGGTGCTATTCTAAATATAATGAATCTTGTTACAAACCTTTTGAAATAGTTATTTCTGTTTTTATCCATTTATGTTACTTCATAAATTCATGAAGTATTGACCTGGACTAGGTCAGATTATTATTTTTTCACCTTATTATCATGTTGAAATAATAACAATAATAATAATAATAATAATATATTTTCACCTCATTGTCATGATACTGTAATGATAATAATATAGCAATAAATTTTTCACCTCGTTCTCATTCTATGATAATAACAATAAACACACTCTTGAGAGCCTAAGATTTTATCAAAGTAGTAATCTGCGACATACATGAAACATATTACACACATCAAGACTGCATTTTAAGGGAAATTACAAACAATTCATAGCATTTCAAAATTACATATTGGAGTACAGACAAACTTTCCTGCAAAATTACCTTAGTTGTCAAGTGTAAAGTTTTCTTTTTTTACTTTTTTCATGACTTATTTTGTTATTGTAACACTTTGTATAATTATTTAATAATATATTGGCCAGAGGCCAGATACACATCCTAAGTAGTGTACTTACTGATCTACCACATGAGCAACCTTCATTTACATTAAAAGACTTTACCTGAAAATTCAAAGCTAGCTTAACAAGAACCTCTCTTTGATTATTGCATTGCAGAAAATCGTTCTTGAAATTACCAATGAGAGATTGAAATACTTGGTATGTGGAAATACAAACTGAAAGTGTAAAATCTGTTGGCCATTTCAAGCCACCTCTGTCAAGGATTTTGAGATATTTACAATTGTCAGGAATATCAACTTCAATTGCTCTATCAAGAGAGACCCTACTTAAACATAATTGACATTTCAGCTTTGTTTTAGTGCTGTGAGCAACGTAACCTGCAATATAAATCATTACATTTTCATCTTCCTTTGACAAGCCTTCTTCATCCACATATTCCTCAGCCTCCTTGAATTTCTCTAAACAATCGGCAGAATCACACTTAGAGTCAAGTTCACATGGAGAGGAATTTAACTCAAAGATGGTTAATGGACCAGACTTCGACAAAGCCATGGAAAGAACATTCATAATTTTTAGTTTCTTTTCAGACTCCATTACTTGAGCAACAGCTACATTATAATTTGTACCACTCATCTTCCTATACTGTCCAAATCTACTTTCTAGCTTATCTGTTTGAAATTTCCCCAGTAATACATAATTTAAGTTATGGTGCTTCAACAAATAATCACATAATTTTATCAATGTTGATGTAATGTGCCTGAGAGCAAAATATGTTTCTCTTGACAATCTACCATTCCTTCCATGGTGAGGCATATCCAACTCTTCCCAAGCACCAAGCCAGTGATCAAATTTACTGAGAAATATCAAGTTTGGATCTGAAGATGAATCTTGCTTAATAGGGTCACATTCTTTCTGACGTAGGTGGACGCCTTTGTTTGGAGTTTTCACATTTACAATATGCCACCAGGATATTATTTGTTCCAAGAAATTAATAGTACCTGACACATCAAAAGTATTCATTGTTTTCAATGCAGCTACATTCTTTTCATCAAACAGTCTGACAACAAACTGCACATTCTGTCTTTCCAAATTAGTAGGGAAAAGAACTTTCTCTGACAAACCTGGCGCTAGTTTAACATATTGATCACGTTCTTTTGTGTAGAGTTCTTTCGGTGGAAATTGGAAGGTGAAGGTATTACAAAAGTTTGAATGGGATTTTTCTGATTTAACCAATTATTTCGTATGCTTTTCAGTAAATGAACTGAATCAAAAAGGAAGAAAAGTGGCACAGTCAAATCATATGGATTTGGAATGGAGGAGGCAAGAGTTCCATCACACATTTTCTCGAACATATTTCTGTTAATCCTGTTGTTATCAGAGATTAATGATACGACAATGTATCCTATATCATGGAGGAACGCCAAAACTTTGTGCGTCAACTCAAGAAGTGTCTGTGCTGTCAGATTACAGACTGGGTACAAAGCAGCAACATGTTTGTTTTCGAAAGGATTGATGAAATCATAAAAGCCTGAACTGTTGTTGCAGGTTCACTAGAGTTAACAGAAGCACCATAAACTTTACCTCCTTTATATGAGAGGCCTTTGTTTACATGTATCTCATCAAGCAGCACATTTACAATTTTTTCTTCACTTTTTAGTGTTGCAAAATTTTTCCTTAAAAAGAGCTCATGTGAATTTCCATTACACACAGACTTTGCACCTGATACATTAAGCTTCCTTAGGTAATCAGGATGAGGGAGAATAAGGACCTTGCTGTCACGTAGATGTATGTACAGTGATGGCCTTGACAAATAGACACTATATGCCCAAACCAAAAAATCACAGCTGTATGCAACTTTTTCTTTACAAAACATGCTTAACTGTTCAGCACAAAACCATAACACTCCCCCCTTTGAACACTTGTCATTTTCTGATTCAGTTTCCAATAACCCCTCAATAACTTTAATACACTGGGTCACTCTGTCAACATCACTAATAGCTGATTGAAGGTTAGAACTCAAGTGACTCAATAAATTTTCAAATTTTGACCACCGATCACATTTGTTTTCTGATCCTAAAAGCCATTTAAATTTGTTAGAATTTAAAGCAGTGTTTTCGTACCATACTAAAGCTTTCAAGTCTTTTATCACTTTAAAAGATACAATTAGCTTTGGTTGGTCCTCACAATTAACTTTAAGGAAAGATACAGTCTTCACTTGAAACAAATAACCAATCCTTAGAAAGCCTATTAATAAAGTTTTTAACAAATTCATCGAAACTATTTATAGTGTCATTTTCCATCCATGTTTGAAACTTTAATTCATCTCGTTCAAGTACCTCGTCTTTTGTTTTCTGCGGATTCCTACGAGCTGGTGGTACTTTCTGTGACATGTATTTTGGTTGATTATGGAAGATAGTCGGGTATGCATCCTTGGTCAGAGTTGGCGTCCCCCTCTTAGCGGTGATCACAGTTCCATCAGGACGTGTAATGCTGTCTTCTGTAACGATGAAACTTTCTTCGAAGTGCTTTGCACACACGATTGTATTAGGGGTAGGTGTAAAGTCTTCTCTGTGGATGGCTTTTATTCATAGCTGCCATCGTTGTTCATCCCTTGGGAAGCGGAACGCAGAAACATCTGATCTTGAATAATTACTTTTACATCCCGGCACAGAGCATGACCTTGGCATCTGCAAAAATATATTAATGATATTTTTTTTCCACAAATATAATTTTCAAGAAATTATTGATAAGACCTTTTTTGCATATCATATTTGCCTTTATATTAATAAATCACCGACACATTCTCGTATGGCCACACGAGATACAAAGTAGTGACAGTAAATTCAAAATTTTATCATACATCCCAGTTACAATTTTCTTACGGTACAAAAATGCCTAACATCCAGGGTGGCCAGACGTCTGTATTTGACAGGATTGTTTCATATTTATGACATTTATTCCGTGTCCCGTATCAACACTCCCCGGCACGCCTTTCCTCATATTTTTTATATTTAAAAAAAATATATTATATACTAGTGAACTTTTGTGAGATACGAGGTAAAGAAAAGGCGGCCTTCCGAAATTGGCAACAGTGAAGATGCAAAATAAAAAAAATAACCAGGCTATAATGCACATTTGAAAGAAATAACTTACTAGAGTAAAAATCAATGATAAATGTTATAAGATGATGATAAGACATGAACTAAAGTTTGTAACATGACACCTCAGTTAAGATTCTCCTTAGCTACGATGATGTCAGTTGGGTTTTTTATTATTCCAATGTCAAAGGAGATGTGTATTTTATCGCACGTGTTTCATACACACTCGTAC
>NC_090745.1:47766568-47789068 GCF_036898095.1 Palaemon carinicauda | reverse complement strand
ACCGAGCCAATTATTCAGGATATCCTTATCAGAGGCATTGAAGACCAGGAGATACAACTTGACCTGTTGGGTCACACAAATCAAAACATGACACTAGAAGAAGTTTTTAGATTTGTAGAAAGAAAAGAAGCCGGTAAACGCTCAGCGTCTTTATTCACGGAATCCCCAAGCACCGATGCCTCAAGTTCGTACAAAAAATTTAACCGAACCAGGATTGTGAAACATGACTTAAATAAACCTGCTTCTGATGTGAGTTGCTCTTATTGTGGTAAAACAGGGCATGGCAGAAAGGCCCCTGCAAGTTTCAGAAAATCAGAATGCCCTGCATTTGATAAAACATGCCTTTCTTGCAATAAATTACACCATTTTGCTTCAGTTTGCAGGAAGAAATCACCTCAGGCAAGTGGAATACAATCACATGCTGCAATCCAACCTGAAGATAATGCTGTGTTTAATGAACTTTGTTCTGTCACCACATATCATAACAACTCGTCCATTACACTTGATCACCATCAGTATGACGCTATGTCAAAATCATGGATTAAAAGGCCCTCTGGGCCCCAACCATTCATTAACCTCAAAATATCCACTTCCACAGAAGACTATTCCCACTTCGGCTTCAAACTTCACGCCCCACCGAAAGCAGCAGAGGCTCGAGTAATGGCAGACACAGGCTGTCAGAGTTGTCTGGCAGGTATCCATGCTCTGAATAAACTTCACATCAAGCATTCTGATCTGATTCCAGTTAATATCTCCATGAAAGCTGCCAACAGTAAAGGCATAAATATTCTAGGAGCCGTTATTCTTCGCTTTACAGGTACCAACAACAGGGGTAAATTGGTTGAAACCAGACAAATCACCTATGTCACCGACAACTCTGACAAGATTTACTTGAGCAAAGAGGGCTGCATCGCCTTAGGTATAATCTCTTCCACCTTCCCCTGCATTGGCGAAGCGACACAGGAAACATCATCGACTAATATTCAGACAGAGGAATGCTCGTGCCCCCAAAGACAACTCCCCCCACCACCACCCCAAAAGTTACCATTCGCTGCAACGGAGGCTAATAGAGAGAAGTTGCAGAAGTTCCTCCTAGAGCACTACGCATCCAGCACTTTTAATACATGTGAACACCAAAAGCTACCCATGATGTCAGGACCCCCGTTAAAATTAATGATTGATCCACATGCTGAACCAATAGCGGTACATACCCCTATACCCGTTCCCCTTCACTGGCAGGATGAGGTAAAACAAGGACTGGACCAGGATGTGAACCTAGGAGTCCTCGAACAGGTGCCCATAGGCGAGCCTGTCACATGGATGAGCCGTATGGTAGTTTGCGCCAAGAAGAATGGTAAACCACGTCGCACAGTAGATCTGCAAGCCCTCAACCTCCATGCCACTCGCGAAACACACCACACACCATCCCCTTTCCATCAAGCTCGTGCAGTGCCAGCAGGTAAACGTAAAACCGTCCTAGATGCCTGGAATGGATACCACAGCGTACCGCTACGGCCCGAAGACCGTCACCTAACAACATTCATCACACCATGGGGCCGCTACAGGTATTGCACGGCCCCACAAGGATACATAGCTTCTGGTGACGGCTATTCCAGACGATACGACGAACTGGTCGGTCATATCCCGAACAAAACCAAGTGCATCGATGACACGTTGCTCTGGGCAGACAACATAGAGGAGAGTTTCTTCCAGACAGTACAATGGTTAGATATTTGTGGTCATAATGGTATAATTTCAAATCCTGACAAGTTTGTTTTTTCAGCTAACACTGTCCAGTTTGCGGGGTTTGAAATCACACCAGATTGCGTCCGGCCATGTGAGAAATATTTGTCTGCAATACGCGATTTCCCCACACCAAAAAACATAACCGACGTGCGCTCCTGGTTTGGCCTCATCAATCAAGTCTCCTATGCCTTCTCTATGACCAAACGCATGACCCCGTTTCGTAACTTTTTGCGGCCTGGCAACCCTTTCTGTTGGGACAGACACATGGACACCCTTTTTGAGGAATCTAAAGATCACATAATCGACGAAATCAAGAGGGGCGTTCAGATCTACGATAAAGAAAAACCAACATGCCTTGCTACCGACTGGTCCAAATCAGGCATTGGGTTCTGGCTCACCCAAAAACACTGCCTGTGCACACCAACCCGGCCATTTTGCTGCAAATCGGGCTGGAAAACCACCCTAATTGGGAGTAGATTCACACACCCAGCAGAGTCTCGTTATGCACCCATTGAAGGAGAGGCCTTGGCTGTAGTGGAAGCCCTTAACAAAACCAGATTCTTCGTCCTTGGATGCCCTAGCTTGTTCATCGCAGTGGACCACAAGCCCCTACTTAAAATCTTTGGTGATCGATCTTTTGAAGACATCTCCAACGCTCGCCTTCGAAACTTAAAAGAAAAGACACTACGATACCGCTTCGAAATGGTCCATGTTCCTGGCATAAAACACAAAGCAGCCGACACGCTCTCACGACATCCCACAGGCAATGGTCCTCCAATGAAACTACGTTTGCAGGACGACATCGCATCCCTGCACTCCTGCAGTGATGAGATAAAGGATGATATCGACTCTGCCCTGCAGTGTGCACATGTTACATCCCTGCAAACCCTTGGTTCAGTGACGTGGGACAAAGTTCAAACTGCAACTAACAGCTGCCCGGACTTTCAACATCTGATCTCACTGATTGAAGATGGCATCCCCGAGGCTAAAAATGACGTACCACCGCATCTCCACAAATACCATAAGTTCCGCCACGAATTGTATACTGTAGACGGTGTAGTCATCTACAAAGACAGAATTGTGATCCCCCCCACCCTTCGTAAACAAGTACTCCAAGCCCTTCATGCGGCTCACCAGGGAATCACCTCGATGACAGCACGAGCAGAATCGTCTGTATTTTGGCCCGGCATCTCTAAAGATCTCCAAGACACACGTATGAACTGTTATCACTGTAACCGCATTGCACCTTCCCAACCCGCCCTTCCCCCACATCCACAAAACCCTCCTGCCTATCCATTTCAGCATATTTGTGCCGATTTTTTCCACTACAAAGGACAACAGTACCTTGTTGTAGTGGATAGGTATTCAAATTGGCCTGTCATCGAACGCGCAGCAGATGGTGCCACTGGGCTTATCAACAGTCTACGGAGGATATTCGCAACATATGGAATCGCTGATGAGCTTTCTTCTGATGGTGGCCCAGAGTTCTCTGCAAAAATCACTCAAGATTTCCTTCAGGCTTGGGGGGTCGACCATCGTCTTTCCTCAACCTATTTTCCCCATTCTAATTGTAGGGCAGAGGTTGGCGTTAAAATAGCGAAAAGACTCCTCACCGACAACACTGGGCCCACAGGAAACCTGAACATCGACGCCTTTCAGCGCGCCGTCCTTCAATACCGGAATACCCCTGACAAAGAAACCAAAGTTTCTCCAGCTATGTGTATCTTCGGCAGGCCCATTAAGGATTTCATCCCCATCTGGCCAGGAAAATACAACCCCCATCCCACTTGGAGAAGCACCCTCGCACAACGCGAGGAAGCACTCCGGAATCGCCATATGAGAATGGCCGAGTACTGGACCGAGCACACAAAGCGGCCCCCGCCCTTGAGAGTTGGCGACAACGTCCGCATCCAAAACCAGACAGGCCCGAACCCATTAAAATGGGATAAAACAGGCGTTGTGTCCGAAGTGCGTCAATTCGATCAGTACATTGTCAGGGTCGATGGCTCTGGAAGGGCTACTCTTCGCAACAGACAATTTCTGAGGAAATACATCCCTGCTATTCCAAGACGACCACGATTAACCATTGGATACCCAATTCTCCAGCACAAGAAATCACTTCAACGCCCATCATCGCCATCAGAACCTGATACAGAACCGCACTCTACTGATCGACTGGAAGTGCCATACCATGCGCCTACATCTCCCACAGATGCCACACCACCCCCATCACCACGTCCTCAAACTCCCATAACACCTGTTCACCACCCACAGGCACCTGACGCAGCACTACATGATGCACACCCTGATGCCTCTCCTGATAATTTCTTTCAAGCTCCCCCAAGTGCCCTTCCGGATCGTCCTCAGAGGCTGCGCAAGAAGCCTGCCTACTTGACTGACTATGATTGTAATACGTATTGATTCGTTTTTGCTGACCAATACTTTTCTACCCTTTATTTATCTTAATGATATATTTTTCATTCAGCTATGCTCCATAGCCACATAGCTAATATGCTTTTATAAAGTAGTTTTCATATATTGCTCTAACATGTTCAGTTTTGTTTTTGAGTTTTCTTATTAGTACCCAAAAAAAACTTGGGAGGAGGTAGAGGATTGTCTATTCATATCTGTTGCACATGTTATAATTATTATATGATCCTATTTCATTCATGTGCATTATAGGATCCTATTTCATTTATGTGTATTGTGTCGTCTATACATTATGTGCATTATAGGATCCTATTTCATTTATGTGTATTGCGTCATCTATACATTGGCGCTCATTTGTGAGAATGTAAGTAAACAGTGTTTCAGTTTGGCAGTTCATTTACTCGCTGCGTATATGGTACAGTATTATTGTCTATAGACTTTAGCTAAACTTTATTATCTATTATATGCTAGCAGCAAATGGTTCATTAGCTAGCTGTGTATACTGTGAATTTACTAACTGACTCATATATGCTATTAGGTGTCAGTGTAATTTCATATTGAATTTATTTTGACTGCCAATGCAAATGCCATTTTATTTCTCATTGTGCTATCTTTCATTGCAGATATTATCATTGTCATGTGATGCCTTCCAAATGATAATAAACATTTCATGAACAAAAAGTGAATCTTATTTACCATTCAGTTGTGTTACCTGAGATTATCAGCTTTTACACTTCACCAAGGATGGTGTCGACAGCTTTGACCAGATATACCACACATCTGTACATTTGCTCGAAAAAAAAAAAACCGTTGTTGGCCATTACGTTTGTTTTACTTGTTGAATATGATGTGAGTAAATTCTAACCTAACCGTGACCTCAATTTATTGCCTAAATGTAACCCTTCATTGTGTTGCAATTTGTGCAGCTTTTCTATGAAATCCGATTGAATTTATTTCAAGGGCAAACGGAAAAAAAATAAAGGTTACCTCCACCAAGCAAAGGGGAAATCTTGGCCCAGAGGGCGAATTTTATCCTGGGACAAAGTTCCCCCGGGGGGATATATATCCTGGGCCATATTTCCCCCGTAGAGAATTTCGGACGGGGGGGGGGGGGGGGGCAGACCATTACACCGGCAGATAATTTTCAGAATAACAGGATATTACATCAAAGTTTCTCTATATATTATTTGGTGTCGACACGAGTTTCGATTCTTCAGGACTACACTGGCTGATTGAATTACACTTTATTATATAGGTTATGATGATGAAAATGTTGATGCCAAAATATTTGCAAAATCCACAAATAATTGACAAAAACTGAAAAATGAAAGTTTTAGATTCTTGAACATGTAGAGATGAAATTTACGATTAATTTTAAATACATGAATTATTTTTCACAAGGCTTCACAGATCATGGTCGATCTTGCATGCCCTCCATTGTTTCGCTGGTTTACATTTCCACTTGTGAGATTGACATTAGTTCTCAACGAAAGTCATGTCATATTCAAAGCAGACTAATTCGTGAAGCTTACACGCTCCATCAAAAATTAGATGTTATTTTGAAAACTATCTGCAGGACAGTTCGTCAGGAGAAAAGCTATCTTCCAGTTATGAACGCCACCAAGAAATTGTGAGTAACAGGCCTAAGCAAAAAAAAAAAAATATATATATATATATATATATATATATATATATATATATATATATATATATATATATATATATATATATATATATATATATACATATATATATATATATTTGGGCTCAAGCCATGGCGTCCTGATGGAAGGTTCCTTTTTGGTAGCTTCCTTGGGTATATCACTACTAAATATTCCCAGAGAATTTAACCACAGGTTATCACAGAATTCTAACTTCTGGAGCGAGTATCCTAAAGGTTTCCCTTTTAAGACATCGTATATCAACAGGGGACGCATGTATTAACGCGCCACATAGCTATCTACACCCCAAACAGAGTTAACACTTCGGTGTGTAGGGGCGGAGAATAGCTGGGGAGCCGTTCCACAGCTAATCTCGTTCGTGGCTACTTTTGGTACTCGAGACGTAAACAAACGGGCGCCATTGCTAAATGACGTCACGTCCGTCCTCATCCTTCTTCTAGTAGCTTGCCTTGCTAAGACGGATTTTCCCTTGTGCATTTTCATCAGCTTGCATCTTCGTTATGTCGCTACCTTCGGCCTCGCCTTCTTCTGGAAAGTTGAGTACAAGGTTCCAGTATTGTTTAAATAAGCTCTGACCGTAAAGTAACTTTTACTTTTCGAGATATTTGATGTTTTGTGGCAGAGCTGTGCCTCGACCGGACCGGCCATTTTATGGCGTCGCTGTTGTTTTGAATGACTTATTTAGATAGCCTCAACAGCGTTTTCCGGCCTTATTAACTAATCGATACTATTAGTTATTTAGTCTTCATAGCTAGGAACTTTTATATCGTGTTTTGACGCCTTTTTATCGGTCATCAACTGACCCCATACCAGTTGGCTAGTATAGCCCCTAGGCCAGAGCGCCTATATCAGTGTTCATGCATGATATTTATCAGTGATCCTAGGTTTATTTATGAAGATAGTGGCATTATTTTACAATACTATTGACTGTGATGCAAGTGTTTTCACCTTCAGGGAGCATTTAAGGGACAGGTTAGATAGTGTGTCTTTCTAACCTAACCTACTAGTAGGACCCCTATATGCTTCCTTCATCCCCTGCCTTAGGGCACCCCATCTGTGTAGCCTTGCTCCCCCTACTACGTAAGGGGATCAAGCTCATATCAGAGTATTATATCGCTTCTCTGTCCTCCCTAAGGGAATGATTCCCCCTTAGGGTTGCGTCCGAGAATGAGGAACGGCTAGTCCTTCCTCTATTGCTGGGGCTAGGTCTCTGACTTTTCCTGCAATAGCGATACGTCTTCCAACCTTCCTAGTTCAGGGTGTGACATCCCTGCTCTAGGTTAGGTTTTGGAGGGGTTAGTTCTGTACCTTGCTGAAACGATACCCATGCACCGTTTTCAGACAGGCTGCCTTACCTTAGGCTAGGGAGTGTCCTCCCTTCCTTGGTGGCCGCTCTGGTACAGAACCCCCTCCACAGAAGACCCATCTCTTCTCCCCTCCCCACCTATCTCTTGTATGGCCTAGCCTATGCTTAGGTTAGTCTATACCCATCTGTCCCCTGTCCTACAACTCCTCCCTAGGGTGGAGTGGTAGGGCTACCTTGAGCTCCCGTGTGCAGTCAGCTCTGGTACATATACCCTTCATAGTGTCCTATGGGGTTAGCCACTAGATGCGTTCTGTCTACGGGGGTTCTCCCCCCTCTTGGGTGTTCCCTGCCCTCCCTTGGGCTCCCTTAGCTCCCGGCCCTCTGCGGCCCCCGCTTCTGGGTGATAGGGCTAGCCTCTATCATGGGTACACCCACTCAGGTGGGATGTCTTGGGGTCCGTGGCCGGACCCCTACATCCCCCCTTCTGTCTCTTCCTCTATCCGGGTGCCGGTCCCTTGCCGCCTCTACTGTCGGTGATACCCACCTCCTACCTTGATGACTTACCCCTTACCCTCGGCGCCGCCAGTCCCCCGCGTGCCGGGGGATTGCCGCCTGCCGCCGGAGCCTAGTCGATGACCTTCCCTTCTTCCTCATAGCCTCAGTCGTCCGTCCACCGGCCGGCCCCCGGAGTGCCGGCATCCACTGCCGGCACTTCGGTTCTGCTATAACCATCCTTGTCCCTGTCACCAAGCCGGCTACCTCCGGCTGCCGGAGCCGCCGCTCCCTGCCGGCGTGCCGCCGCTGTGCCGGCGGCCGCCACCCTGGTATTACTCTTCACTGCTATATTGTCTTCCTTAATGCCAGAAACTCTGCTGGAGCGGCCTCCGGCGTGCCGGCGGTCTGCCGGAGCCTTCCGGAGGCGTCAAGACGACTTGCACCCCCTTCTACTAGCTATCATCTGATGTTGATAGCCCTACATCGCAACCAGATGACTTGATTACGTAAATGGATTGGTATTCTCTTACCGTTCTATTAGTAACCATGCTGTCTTCTTGCATATCACAGATTTCCAGCATGCTGTGTGTATCTTAGCACGGCTGGTTGCCGGAAACCGTTACCCTATGGGATCTTCTAGTTCCCAATTTTAGTGTCTGAGTGGCCTCAGTCCTAGCCTTATACCCTGGACAATTTCCAATAGAATTCACACTGCCCTACGGGCATTCCATGTTGAACTCTATCCTGTGCCTTCGGTCACAGCAGATTGTCTATGGATGAAGGCCACGGTAACCAGCCGGGCGAGTTACACGGAGTATGTATCTATCTCCTTCTTTCCGCCCATTTTCTGTGCATCACACTTAATGTTATGTTAATATTAATCAATTAATATTTAACTTTAGTTTAAGAGTCATCCTTATGACTCCCCCATACTCATGTTCTCTTTCTCTTACAGGAGGAGCAACTGAAGTGCGACCACGGCTTCTGTGCAGTGAAGCGCCCGCACTTTTATGGACACACAGCGTGTAGGACCCACGCCCCTTGTGCCAACAAGAAAGGGGATCTAAAGTTCTGGGACCCGCAGAACTGTACGGTCTGCCAGGATCGCCTGGTCGACGCGTTCAACAATCCTCCCTCAGCGGAGGTTAGGGACGCTTCTCGAGAGAAGCTACGCAAGTGGGTGCGTGGCTTCCAGAAGAACGCCACTGGACCGTACCTTGCCACTGAAGACATGAGGGCCTTATTGTTCCCAAAGGCATCCCCAGATTCTGTGGTCCCCAAGGATCAGATCCCCACCGTCCAGATATCGGTGGAACCCGATGTTGTCATGGCCCAGTCCATGCACGAGTGTCGCCTGGATGCCGACAACGAGGAACGTATGTCGGATATTTCGGAGGACACGGAGAGGACCCTCATGGCCCAAGGCGCGGACGATGAGGAGGACCAGGTGGATTACATCGAGTCGGAGCAGGAGGTCGCTCCGCCTTCCACCCCCGCCCCTACTCCTACACCGACGGAAGTGTCTCCCGTCTACCTCCGCTACCCCGGACCCCATCCCATCCGCCCAGGAGATGTTCCGTATGATAGAAGCCCTTATGGAACAGAAGCTTCAAGTGACACACGAGTTCATCAGGTCCATGGGAGGTTCCAAAGAATCGAAGAAGATTTCGGTTAAGGACCTCCCGATAAGCTCACACGCCAACCCCTGGAGGTATGCTGAGCATATGGTCATCGCAACGGGCAGGATCTTCGTCAGCGATAAGATCGGCTCGGTTGCCCTGGAAGAAGTGGAGTTCTTCCCGAGCTTTGAGGCTTACCCGGACTGTTACGTCCGACTTCGATCCGAACCTGCCTCTAAAGAAGTGACCGAACCTAAGGAGGTGATAGTGTTCGATCTCCCGAAGGCCCAGGCTATACTAGCCAACGCTTTTAAAAGTAGGGGTTTTACCTGCTCAAAGCTTCCGGCATTGAGCAAGAAGCATCCTACTTACGTCGCACCCGACGACGCAGTCCTTCCTTTTACGGAAAAGGCCTTCGCTGCGTGTCACAAGGCAGTGGAAGAAGGGAAGCCCTGTCCTGCACTGGAGGAGTGCAGACCCTTCTCCATGGTGACTCCCCCCGACGTTCGACACTGGAAGGATATCCAGCATACCTTCGTGGTGGGAAAACTAGATCCTGACGTGGCTGGACGTCAGTTTAATGAAGACCTCCCAAAACTTAATGATCATCTCCTTCGTCAGGAACAAGACACGAAGGAAAGGCTCGCAGCTTCCATGTCCCTCCAAGTACAGCTTGACGTCATGGCTGGTGACACCAGAGTCCCCGACCACTACATGGTACTCGCCAAATCGCACATGGCGACTCTGGTAAAGGACCTGTACAACTTCATGAAGGCTCGGAGAGCCTGTCGCGAATTCGTGTTCTCGGGTGCCACAGTGAGACGCGAACCCCGGAGGCTGATTTCCTCCAACATCTGGGGTAAGCACCTCTTTCCCTCCGACCTTGTGAAAGAGATCACCGACAAGGCCGCCACTGTGAATAGGAACCTTCTCAACAAGTGGGGCATGTCGAAAAAGAGGAAATCCTCTCAGGACGATGGCCCTCAACCTAAGAGGAAATCCTTCAAGCCAAAACCCCAGCAACGTCAACAGAGACGGCAGTTTCCGGGACCCGCTACTCCCCAAGTGGCTGCTCAGCCACAACAGACCTTTCAGCTGGTCACCCAACCGGTTTTGTCCCAGTCACCGGTTTTCACCCCTGCCTTTGAGCAACAGACAACTACCTTTCGTCCCAAAGGTAGAGGCTCAAACAGAGGTGCAGGCAGAGACGCATCTCGCCGTCCCTCCAGAGGCAGAGGAGGAAGGGGAGCTAGCGGCCGAGGCAGTAAGCCCTCGGGACACCAGAAGCAATGAAGTGCTTCCGGTGGGAGGAAGACTCCGCCAATTCCAGGATCGTTGGACCTTCGATCCCTGGGCACACAGCATCGTCAAGAAGGGTCTAGGCTGGAGTTGGACTCAACCACCCCCAACCCTCCAGCAATTCTTCCAACAATCAACCCCCCTTCTGGAAGAATATGTCCTAGACCTCTTGAACAAGAAGGTGATAAGGAGGGTAAAGTCAACCAGGTTCCAAGGGAGACTGTTTTGCGTCCCCAAGAAAGACTCCGACAAGCTCAGAGTCATTCTGGACTTATCCCCCCTCAACAAGTTCATAGCGAACAACAAGTTCAAGATACTGACTCTTCAACAGATAAGGACCCTTCTGCCTAGAGGTTCTTACACGGTCTCCATAGACCTGGCGGATGCCTACTGGCACGTTCCAATGAACCATCACGCTTCCTTCTACCTAGGATTTCGACTCCAAAGGAAAATCTACGCCTTCAGGGCCATGCCCTTCGGCCTCAACGTGGCCCCTCGGATCTTCACAAAGCTGGCGGATGCCATAGTACAACAGCTCCGCCTCCGAGACGTCCAGGTGATGGCCTACCTCGACGACTGGCTAGTCTGGGCTCCATCGCCCGAGGATTGTTTAAAATCCTGCAGCAAAGTCACCCAGTTCCTAGAACACCTGGGATTCAAGATAAACGCAAAGAAATCTCGTCTCTCTCCAGCTCAGAAGTTCCAATGGTTAGGAATCCAGTGGAACCTTCAGTCACACCGCCTTTCCATCCCCCAGAAGAAAAGGAAGGAAATAGCAGGGTCTGTCAAGCGACTACTGAAATCCAAACGGATCTCAAGACGCCAGCAGGAACGAGTTCTAGGCTCTCTACAGTTCGCCTCAGTGACAAACCCAGTGCTTCGTGCACAGCTAAAGGATGCCGCGGGAGTCTGGAGACGTTCTGCATCCATCGCTCGAAGAGACCTCAAGAGACGGCTCCCAAACAGACTTCGGCTTCTCCTCAAGCCGTGGTCGGAAGCGACGGCCCTGAAAAGGTCCATACCTCTTCAACACCCACCTCCATCACTCAACATCCACACGGACGCTTCGCTGGAGGGTTGGGGAGGTCACTCCCACCAAAAACAGGCTCAAGGCTCATGGTCTCCCCTATTCAAGACGTTTCACATCAACATCTTGGAGGCCATGGCGGTCCTTCTAACACTGAAGAAACTCTCCCCGCCTCCCTCGATCCATATTCATCTAACCCTATACAACTCGGTGGTAGTTCGATGTCTCAATCGCCAAGGCTCAAGATCGCCCCAGATAAATCAGGTGCTTTTGACAATCTTCCGTCTGGCAGAGAAGAAGTGGCACCTGTCTGCAGTTCACCTACAAGGATTCCGCAATGTGACGGCGGAAGCTCTATCCCGGACAAGCCCGATAGAGTCGGAATGGTCTCTAGACGCAAGATCATTCTCCTTCATCTCTCACCAAGTCCCTGAACTTCAGATCGATCTCTTCGCAACGAGCGACAACAATCAACTTCCTCGATATGTGGCCCCGTACGAGGACCCCAAGGCAGAGGCAGTGGACGCCATGTCACTGGACTGGAACAGATGGTCCAAGATCTACCTGTTCCCTCCCACCAACCTTCTGCTGAAAGTCCTCTCCAAGCTGAGAACCTTCAAAGGGACAGCGGCCCTAGTGGCTCCCAAGTGGCCTCGGAGCAATTGGTACCCCCTGGTCCTGGAGCTGCAGCCCACGCTGATCCCTCTCCCGGGCCCAGTTCTCTCCCAGCAAGTACAGAAGTCGACTGTCTTCGCTTCATCATCAAAAATCAAGGACCTTCATCTCATGATTTTCTCTCTCTAGCCGCGAAGAAAAGGTTTGGGATCCCGAAGAAAAGTCTAGACTTCCTCGAGGAATACAAGACCGAATCCACAAGACGGCAATACGAATCATCTTGGAGAA
This sequence comes from Palaemon carinicauda, assembly GCF_036898095.1. Taxonomy (NCBI): domain Eukaryota; kingdom Metazoa; phylum Arthropoda; class Malacostraca; order Decapoda; family Palaemonidae; genus Palaemon; species Palaemon carinicauda. The sequence goes on along the minus strand of NC_090745.1, from coordinate 47,776,561 downwards.
AATGGGTCTCATTCGTCAAGGCAAAAAATCCTACGGAAATCACCATTGATTTCTGCATGTCCTTCTTTATTCACCTTCATGGACAGGGCTTGGCAGCCAATACGATTTCTACTTGCAAATCGGCCTTGACTAGACCAATGTTGTATGCCTTCCAGATTGATCTGTCTAGTGACATCTTCAATAAACTGCCGAAAGCATGCGCTCGTCTACGCCCAGCACCCCCACCGAAACCGATCTCCTGGTCTTTGGACAAGGTGCTCCATTTCGCCTCCAACTTGGATAATGATTCATGCCCTCTCAAGGATCTGACTCAGAAAGTTATATTTCTTTTTGCTCTTGCTTCAGGAGCCCGAGTCAGCGAAATAGTGGCATTATCGAGAGAAGAGGGTCATATCCTGTTTACTGACTCAGGAGACCTTACCCTCTTGCCGGATCCGACGTTTCTCGCCAAAAACGAATTACCCACCAAAAGATGGGGCCCTTGGAGAATATGCCACCTGAAAGAAGATGCCTCTCTATGCCCAGTAGAGAGCCTCAAGGTCTATCTTCGCAGAACTTCGGACTTTGGTGGAGGCCAGCTCTTCAAAGGAGAAACATCGGGCAGCGACCTGTCACTGAAACAACTAAGAGCGAAAATCACCTACTTCATTCGCAGAGCGGATCCTGACAGTACACCCGCCGGTCACGATCCTAGAAAAGTTGCATAGTCTCTGAATTTCTTTCAGAGTATGGATTTCGAAAGCCTTAAGAGTTTCACAGGCTGGAAGTCCTCGCGTGTTTTCTTCAAACATTATGCGAAACAAGTGCACGAAGTCAAACATTTTGTGGTAGCCGCAGGTAGTGTTATGAAACCTGCACCTAACTCTGCATAGAACAGTGAGTTACTTGGGACTCTAACTCTTCGGGTGCCTATGTTGACCCTCGAGTGATACGTAGTGATGTCGAAAACACTTAGTGCTTTTCATATAACTGTTCTTAACCCAGGTGAAATGTCATAGTCATCACACGAGTGCCACATGCCTAGAGCATGATGTGTTTTATTTTAAAGACTGACGTTCCTCGAGAACGAGTGCCTACTAATAAATTTGAAATTCTCTTTCAGATTCAAGAGCAAGTCTTTCATTACTATGTACATTATAATTTTGTTGTAAATTAACTTTACATTTATTGCAATTCATTTATAATTTCTGCAATTGTGAAATAAAATTCTTATTTTATTACTTGTGCGTCTCAATCCGCTCCTACTTATCCTATGAAATACATGTCTGTCATAGTTTTATTATCCCCTTCCTCTTATGGTTGATGAAGATACTAAGGTCTCAACCCTTATTATATATTCACCTGTGCAATGTAATATTCCAATACGAATACTTACTCTCTTCATACCTTAGAGACGAGACACTTCTCCATTAACATACAGTGCCTAACCACCACTTGTCTGCCTTTGAGAATGTTCCTATATGAATGCCAACCATTCAGTCTTGTCTCCAAGTTCTTCAGGTTCTTCTAGCAAGGTGAATAGCCCTTCGATAACCACTTTGATCTCGGCATGGCCCGTGGGAACTTCACTGCCAGGGGGGCAGGAAGGTCTCTTCCCTACGGTTCTTCTATTAAGATTACTATGCTACCCTGTTCAAATCCCTTGGCACCTACTCAAACAGGGGAAAATCTACCACGATACATTGATTCTCTGGTATTCTTCCATCAGGACGCCATGGCTTGAGCCCAAAAAACGGATTTTGAGCGAAGCGAAAAATCTATTTTTGGGTGAGATAGCCATGGCGTCCTGATGGACCCTCCCTGCTACTTCGTCCAGTTTTCAGGTCCCACCCTGCTCTGCTGTATCATGGCGATCGGCAAGCAACTGGCTTCAGGATGAGGACGGACGTGACGTCATTTAGCAATGGCGCCCGTTTGTTTACGTCTCGAGTACCAAAAGTAGCCACGAACGAGATTAGCTGTGGAACGGCTCCCCAGCTATTCTCCGCCCCTACACACCGAAGTGTTAACTCTGTTTGGGGTGTAGATAGCTATGTGGCGCGTTAATACATGCGTCCCCTGTTGATATACAATGTCTTAAAAGGGAAACCTTTAGGATACTCGCTCCAGAAGTTAGAATTCTGTGATAACCTGTGGTTAAATTCTCTGGGAATATTTAGTAGTGATATACCCAAGGAAGCTACCAAAAAGGAACCTTCCATCAGGACGCCATGGCTATCTCACCCAAAAATAGATTTTTCGCTTCGCTCAAAATCCGTTATATGTAGCCTACGTGTGTGTGTCTATTTTGCTAATACAAAAGCACTTTAGAAACCTTGATTTATTTATAACCAATGCAGTATTACTGAATATCAATTATAACATTAGATAATTGTCTTCTGTAAAATATCAATTAAACGAAAGGCGTTAAAGATTTAACAATAAAATTGGAACCGACGACCAAATTATAGCTATACTAAATCGTAAGAAAAAAAAACACAGAATGCTTAGAAAAGCGATAGCCTTGACTTGATAGATATTGTGATTGAGTTTATAGCAAAGAATCAACATCGTCAGTATGTTTTTGGTAAATGTACAATGTAGGCCTACCGGTGTTGATAGTCGTTGTGTAAAAATTTCAATTGGTCTTATGAAAATCGTCCAAAATTGCATTTTTATATGCTGCAATTTGCTGTAAGATATGCAGAAATTGCGAGAGTGCCATTTTAAACGCCGCCTCCCCTCCAACGGAAAAATTTTCCTTACGCCATTGATTTAGGCGTCCCTTATTTAAATTTTCAGAATCTCGTCACCCTGCTTACGTCCTGTTGATTTTATGGCAGATAATGTTATTGTTATATAATTTTTGAGAAAACATTCCTCATCCAAACTTTAAAATACCATTAACTGATCAAACAACAAATTGAGTTGAATTATGATAAGAAATTTGTTGCCTATGCTTTTTGCCTTTATATTATCAAATACAGTGGAACCTCTACATACGAATTTAATCCGTTCCAGAACCAACTTCGGATGTAGAAATTGTTCGGATGTCGAAACGAATTTTCCCATAAGAATACATTGAAATAGGATTAATCCGTGGTTGAGCCCAAAAACCTATGATAACTTCTTAATAAACTACTACACATAATTTTCCCATGAGAATAATGAACACTAAATTAGATAATAGACATGTAAATAAGAAGAATAGACACGTAAATAAGAAGAATTAGCAAAAAAATGATAAATAAGAAACAGGTTTTTAGCGTCACTTTACCTTAGAAACTCTAGCGCAGGTGTTGTTCGTCTTTGCTACGCAGAAAGGAGAGAGGAGACGGATGGACGGCGAGGAGGTAGAGAGGTTAACTACGATAAACGTAACACTACCGTAACTTATTCTAACTTACACTAAGTGAACTTTAACATAACTTAGCTTATTTTTTTTTTATTTTTATATTTTATATTTTTTTTTTACATTTTCTTTTTTTCTCTTTGATGATTACGTAATTTTAATCACTATCACTTACATTTAAAATTGACTGAATTTCTTTTGCTTCACTCTTTTCCGTTTTCTGTGTTTCACTTTCTTCCGCTTCACTCTTTGCCATTTTCTTCGGTTCACTTACATCCTCTTCATCGCGAGTTCGCTTCGCAGTTTTTTTAAAGAAAGCATCGATAGATAATTGCTTGGTACGGCTTTTCAGAATGTTTCGAAAGTGAGTTAGGCAAACATCATCGAATGGAGAAACTACACGACAAACCTGCAATTTCTTTGGATGGTATTTGTCGATGAAGTTGACCACGTCTTGATATTTTCCTAACACCTCTTTTATTTGCGCTGAACCTAACACATGTTCTACCTCCTCGCTCTCTTCCTCGTCATCACTCATGTGCTCCGACATAGCATGGAGTTCCCTGAGCTCATCCGTCGTCAGTTCGTCGTGATGTTCGGCGACGAGTTCCGTAACGTCATCTGCTTCTACCTCCAGACCCATGGACTTGGCAAGGGAGACGATTTCCTCTACGGCTTCCGCTGCACCCACCACGGGATCAGGTTCGGGGTCAAAACCTTCGAAATCTTGGGAAGAAACTGCATCAGGCCACAGCTTCTTCCAGGCAGAATTGAGGGTCCTTCAAGTTAATCCCACCCAAGCCTGATCTATGATCTTCAAGCAGTGCACAATGTTGAAGTGGCCCCTCCAAAATTCACGCAAAGTTAAGTTGGTGCTTTGCGTGACATTAAAGCACTGCTTGAATAAGTGCTTGGTGTACAGCTTCTTAAAATTAGAGATGACTTGCTGGTCCATGGGCTGGAGGATAGAGGTGGTATTTGGTGGAAGATACAGCACCTTTATGAACTTGAATTCATCGAAGATATCATCTTCAAGTCCGGGGGGGGGGGGGGGGGTGAGCGGGTGCATTGTCAAGGCATAGCAGGCACTTTAAAGGCAATTTCTGCTCATGAAGATACTTCTTCACAGAAGGACCGAAAACTTGGTTTACCCATTGCACAAAGAATTGCCTAGTGACCCAGGCCTTCGAGTTGGATCGCCAGAAAACATGAAGCTGATCCTTATCGACGTTGTGTGCTTTAAAGGCCCTAGGGTTCTCCGAATGGTAAACAAGCAAGGGCTTGACTTTAAAGTCCCCGCTAGCGTTGGCACATAGAGCAAGAGTCAACCGATCCTTCATTGGCTTATGCCCAGGCAATTTCTTCTCTTCGGAAGTGATGTAGGTTCGACTCGGCATCTTCTTCCAAAACAGCCCGGTTTCATCACAATTGAACACCTGCTGCTCTACGTAGCCTTCTTCCTGCACGATCTTTTCGAAGTTCTTAACAAAGTCAGCTGCAGCCTTTGTGTCCGCACTAGCAGCCTCTCCGTGGCGAACAACTGAATGAATCCCGGACCGTTTCTTAAATTTCTCGAACCAGCCACGAGATGCCTTGAAATCATCTGAGGAAGGCTCGGTTGAACTCTCCCCAGCATCACCCCCAGAGCTCTCCTCCTTCAAGTCCGTAAAGTTGGCGTGCGCCTTCTCGCAGATAACGGTTTCGGTGATGGTGTCGCCAACGATCTCTCTATCCTTAATCCACACTAGGAGAAGTCGTTCCGTCTCTTCTATGATAGGGGTACGGCGTTTGGAAATTATAGTGATCCCCTTAGAAGGTTTCACTGCTTTAATAGCTTCCTTCTGTTTAAGGATTGTCGAGATCGTCGACATATTACGGCCATACTGTTTAGCAAGTTCACTCACGCGGATGCCACGCTCATGTTTTTCAATAATTTCCTGCTTAATTTCTATAGAAAGCATTTCCTTCTTCCTTTTCTCACCACTACCACTACCACTGGCAAAACTAAGCCTCTTGGGACCCATACTTTACGTAAATTATCGTTAATGGATGTACGTAAAAAATCACGATTAAAACACAGTTAATATCAGAACGCACAGTGCACAGCCGCAAGAAGCCGACGAGAACAGAGGACTGACCCAAGCCGCGCTAATTAAGCGTCCCTCCGAGGTCGATGTGCTGCCTTCTATCGGCGGAAATAAAAAACACTTCAAGCGCTATGAGCACCGACTACGCGTACGAGTATTGTTTACTTCGGGTGTCGAAAAAAACATTCGGGTGTAGAGTCGGAACGTGTTCGAATTGTACTACGCGTGTCGAAAAATTCGGATACAACCGGTACGACGAAAATTGCTTACTTCGTGTATCGAAATAAAATTCGGGTGTAGAGTCAAAAATTTGCTCGAATTTTACTTCGGATGTTGGAAAATTCGGATGTAGATACGTTCGGATGTAGAGGTTCCACTGTACACTGTCGCGTTCTCGTACGGCCACACGAGATACAAAACAGTGACAGTAAATTTAAGATTTTATCACATCCCAGTTTAAAACTGCATTACAGTGTAATACTGCCTTACATCCTGTTCCTCTCAAGGCAGATCTTGTTATTAAACGGATTTTGAGCTTAGCGAAAAATCTATTTTTGGGTGAAAGAGCCATGTCGTGTTGATGGAAGATCCTTCGTTGGTAGCTTCCTAAGTTATATGTGACTACAGTGATATATCCCAGAGAATTTACCGAAGGTACCCAGAATTCTAACTCCTGGAGCGAGTATCCCTTAAATCTCTCCAAGGGATATCGCGTAAGGACGTATCTTGACACGTCTCGTAGCTATTTACACCCCAAATAGCCTTTCATTATGAGAGGGAATGTGGCAAGAAAAAATAGAAGAGTCTTAGAGAGGTAAACACTCGACTCTCCTAAGGTACTGTAAAATAGTTCGGGCTTTGGCCGCTATGCGGCGCCACCAACCATTCTTCCGTAGCTTTTAAAGTATTTATTACAGATACAGTACCATAGGGAGGGATAAACACCCTTTAACCAAAGGAGGGTGGGTCCATCAGGACGACATGGCTCTTTCACCCAAAAATAGATTTTTCGCTACGCTCAAAATCCGTTTTTTGGGCTTAGGCCATGTCGTGCTGATGGAAGTTTACCAGAGCAATAATGTATCTGTGGATTTAATTGTGCCGTTATCTCGAGTTGACTATTTCCTAATTGAACATAAAGACCAAAGACACTTGATGTTACCGAAATACATCAATCAACTGAGCACGTCATGTGCCTGTTCTTCCTGCCCCCTAAAGGGAAAGTCTGTATAGACTCTAGGAAAAAACCCGAGGATTGTGAGTTCAAGGAACAATTTAGCAAACAGAAGTATATTGTGTCATATATACGTAAAGAGTAGTTTGTATCAGGTACTGAATAGAGTACTGTACCTCCCAAGTCTGCCAATCAGACAAGTTTATGTTCACGTAGGAATCATAAAACAGTAACAAACATAGTACAACCAAACTTACCTGTTTGCATAATAAGGGATCTTGTCCCTCAAGACCTCAAGGGGATCAAGGATGCTCTGAATATAATCAAATAATCTTACGGCGAGATAGACGCACAGATTCCTTTCATAGTTTATTAACAAGAAACACAGAAGTTATGATGTAATCATATATTTTATGCTATACATAGACATAAAAAGCATAATGGTAATAACAAAATAAATAGGTTTCGTCTACCAGAGAAACATTGCCACTCTATGAAATAGGAAATTTCAATAAATGTTATTACTAAAAACATCACGCATAAATATGCTGGCACACATGTCAAATATTATGCTTAAGTTCACTTAGCTGGGTAAGACAGTATATAATGTCCATATCGACACTCAATATCATGAAATACCGAAGTCTATCATGTACACCCTTCACTAACAGTCCCAATTAGTGCACTGTCCTTCGCAGTAATCAAACTACAGGCTTTATTACACAGCCTGCAGCCACCACGTGAAGTTTTATTTCTTGCAGTTGCCTCGCATAGTGCTTGAAAAAATACTCTGGAGGACTTCCAACCAGTATAAGCATGCAGATTATCAAACGACATAGTTTGTAAAAAATTGAGAGACGAGGCAACCTTTCTCGGATCATGACCTGCGGGTGTACTATCAGGATCCGCTCTGCGAATAATGTAAGTGATTTTTGCCCTTATCTCTTTCAAAGATAATGTCGAACCAGAAGTCTCTCCCCTAAAAGGTAAAGTCTGAAGTTCTACGAAGATAGACCTTTAAGCATTCCACTGAACAGAGAGATGCTTCTTCCTTCAGAAGGCAGATTCTCCAGGGGCCCCATCCCTTAGTGGGTAGCTCATTTTTGGCGAGAAACGTCGGATCCGGAAAGAGATTTAGTTCACCATTTGGTGTACTGTAAACTGTATGTGGCCGTCATCCCTCGAGAGGGCCACTATTTCACTAACTCTGGCTCCTGAGGCTAGTGCAAATAAAAATACTACTTTCTGAGTCAAGTCTTTTTAGCGAACAATCTTCATTGTTCAAGGTCGAAGCCAGATGAAGCACCTTATCCAAGGACCATGAAATAGCCCTAGGAGGGGCTGCAGGTCGAAGTTTAGCACAGGCTTTCAGAATCTTATTGAAGATTTCATTAGAAAAGTCCACTTGGAAGGCATAAAGAATCGGTCTAGCCAAGGCAGATTTGCATGTCGCAATCGTATTAGCCGCTAGTCCTTGTCCGTGAAGATGGATGAAGGACAAACAGAAATCCGTAGAAATCTTTTAAGGTTACTTCGCCTTAACAAAGGCCACCCATTTCTTCCAGGAAGATTCGTATTGTCTTCTCGTTGACTTTGACTTGTACTCTTCTAAGAAGTTAATACTGTCTGCCGAAAATCCCGAACCTTTTCTTGACCGCTAGGGTGAGAAAACCATGAGATGAAGGTTCTGGGTTTTCTCTGATGAAGCGTAGACAGTCGATTTCTGTACTAGCTGAGTCAGAACTGGTTCCAGCAGCAGGATCAGCTTCAGGCGTAGTTCTGTTATCAACGGAAACCATACACTGCCTGGCCACTTGTGGGCCACTATCGCTGCCCATCCCCGAAAGGATCTCAGTTTGTCGAGTGCTTCCAACAGAAGGTTGGTTGGTGGGAACAGGCAAATCCTGGACCACCTGTTCCAATCCGGGGACATTGCGTCTGTAGCTTCCGCTAGAGGATCCTCATACGGGGCTACGTACCGGGCCAACTTCTTGTGGTCGCTCGTTGCGAAGAGATCTACTTGCAATCCCGGGACTTTGTTCAATATGAACGAGAATGATCCTGCGTCTAGGGACCATTCGGACTCTATCGGGCTGAACCTGGATAGAGCGCCCACTGTCACATTGTGGAATCCTTGAAGGTGGATTGCTGATAAGTGCCATTTCATCTTCTTGGACAGATGAAAGATTGCTAGTATCACATGATTTAGCTGAGGCGATCTCGAACCAGACGAATGTGGATAGAGCGGCGAAGTTTCAGTTTCTTCTGGGAAAGAAACACTGCCATGGCTTCTAGGTAATTAATGTGGAAGGACTTGAGGAGGGGGAACCAAGTTCCCTGTACCTTTCGATGATGAGAATAACCCCCCCCCCATCCTTCCTTTGAGGCATCTGTGTGGACGGTGACTGCAGGAGGGGGTGGTTGCAAGGGTACTTTTCCTCTTAAGCTCTTCACTTCCGACCATGGCTTGATAATTGATCGTAGACGACTTGGTAGTGGTTTTAGTAGATCTCTTCGATCGTTGTAAGCGAATTTTCTCCAGATCCCTGATGCATCTTTTAGTCATGCTCTCAAAAGTGGGTCCGTCAAAGAGGCAAACTGGAGAGATCCCAACACTCCCTCCTGTTGACTTCTTCATATTCTTCGGGATTGAAGAAGATTTTTGACGGGCCCAGCTATCTCCTTTCTCTTTGCCATCGGCAACGAGAAGCAATGTGACTGTAAGTCCCAGTGAACTCCCAGCCACTGGAACTTTTGAGCTGGAGACAGCCGAGACTTCTTCAGGTTTATCTTGAATCCTAGGTACTCTAGGAATTGGATCACTTTTCTGGAGGCTTGCACGCATTCCTCCTTGGATGCTGCCCACACCAGCCAGTTGTCCAGGTAAGCCATTACCTGAACACCCTTGAGGCGTAGTTGTCGAGTAACTGCGTTCGCAAGCTTAGTAAATATTCTCGGTGCGATGTTCAAACCGAAGGGCATGGCTCTGAAGACATATCTTTCCTGGAGCTTGAACCCTAAGTAGGGGGAAAACCTGACGGTTGATTGGTACATACCAGTACGCATCCGTCATGTCTATGGAGACTGTGTATGCCCTTTTGGGCAGAAGGGTCCTTATGTGCTGAAGCGTCAGCATTCTGAACTTGTAGTTCACAATGAACTTGTTGAGTGGAGATAAGTCCAGAATGACTCTGAGCTTTTCTGAATCCTTTTTCGGAACACAGAATAGCCTTCCTTGAAACTTGATGGACTTTGCTTTCCGTATTACTTTCTTGTCCAGTAATTCTTGAACATATTCTTCCAAAACTGGGGTTGAAGGTTGGAAGAAATGAGGAAAGCTTGGTGGAGTCGGGTTCCAACTCCTCCCTAGTCCCATCTTGATCAGGCTGTGGGCCCAAGGA
>NC_090745.1:47694068-47761568 GCF_036898095.1 Palaemon carinicauda | reverse complement strand
ATTTAGCTTGGATAGGGTAAGCTATAGAAGGAAAGACACCCACATGTGTTTCCCGATCAGCCATTTGCTATGACACCCCCCCCCCCTATTGAACTAAAAAATTCATAAAGAATTAAATAATAATAGAGGAAATATCTAAGATATTTAGTGTCTTCTTGACACATCCTCTTAAAATGTTCAATATAGTGGATAATATTAAATGGATATAACCATTATTATAGAAGAGAATCATCTCTCTATATGATGGTCTCACAAATGGCTGTACAAGAACCACTTGAAGGCTGGAAAAAATAATAATTTTTCCTGGGTACAGCAGTTGTCGGCGGCAGTATGCCGTCAATGTTGCCGGCCCCGCCGACACTGCCGGACCCGCCGACACTGCCGGCCCCGCCGACACTGCCGGCCCCGCCGGCACTGCCGGCCCCGCCGGCACTGCCGGCCCCGCCGGCACTGCCGGCCCCGCCGGCACTGCCGGCCAACGCCGGCACTGCCGGCCCCGCCGGCACTGTCGGGCCCGCCGGCAATGCCGGGCCTGCCGGAAATGCCGGGCCTGCCGGCAATGCCGGCCCTGCCGACACTGCCGGCCTCGCCGACACTGCCGGTGTAGGATCATTCAACACGAAAGAGATAGCGGGGCAGGGGTGAATAGTCCATAAGAAAGGTAATACCCTAGGGCCTTACCTAACCTGAAGGATTCTGTCCTCATAGTAACCTCAAATAGGGGAATTCAATTCCCCAGGTTGGGTTAGGCAACGAGAGAACGTCCGAAAACGAACTCTAAGAGAACAGAATCTCTTACCAGGGATCAAAACAGGGAAGAAACCTATCTTCCAGTTAAGAACCCCTAATACAGGACTGTCTGCTAGACCATAAGGCGGAAATTGTGAAACAATAACCACCAAGGTCTAGGGAGGCTAGCCTCCTGAACAGCAACTAGCCCTACTGGAATACCGACAAGCTAACTCAGTTGCCGGTATAAATCCAGGTAGCTAGATGCCTAACACAGACTTTACTCTGATGTCCCGTCCTCAACTCCAAACTCAATGCTGACAAGCTACTCAGTTGCCAGCTCAGAGAAAAGGAGAGAGAAACGAAATGCCCCAGAGAATTTACCAAACCGTAGGGAACAGCAAATTCACTGAGGATAGCCTAGGCTAATCCGAGGGAAGGGAATTACTCTTACATCTCATAGAGATAGTATTGACTTAAAGGCGCAATGATGTCTATCTTACCCCTAAAGACAATACAAGAGTAATGGGGACATATAAAGTATACTAAAGCACTAAAGCTATCAAGCTAAAGAGCTTAGAGAAACGTTCTACGTAACTCAAGTATACTAAATGGAAGAGGAAAAAGAAATAGTAATATCTTAATTGTATAAAATATTGCCTAAGCTTCAATAAAACTTTACCAGGAAGGTTATATCATGCATTAGGTGTGAAAGTGCCTAGGGTACTAGCCTAGCACCTGAGAGGCTCTTATCAAAGGCCAAAAACACAACAACAATGACATAATATAAAAATTCATAGCTAAACTTCTAGATAGCTAAAGTCATTAAAGCAATAATGCCGGAAATATCGTTCTTGCTAACTAAATGAACAAAAGAACGATCGCGTCCATGACACCATCCGGCTGACAACGGCTCTTGTTACGTTAATTACGATATCAATCGAGATCCAAAACTGACAAGAGCCTACATTTACACAATCTAAAGATATCACTTAACTTTCCAGATGCTGATGAAGCGGGAGAATCCATCATTAGCAAAGAAATTCCTCGAAAATAGCGAGATAACACTAATAAATGCTGTCACCAAAAGCTACAAACGAAAGAATGGTTGGTGGCGCCGCATAGCGGCGGAAGCCCGAACTATTTTACAGTTCATTAGGAGAGTCGAGTGTTTACCTCTCTAAGACTCTCCTATTTTTTCTTGCCACATTCCCTCTCGTAATGAAAGGCTATTTGGGGTGTAAATAGCTATGAGACGTGTCAAGATACGTCCTTACGCGATATCCCTTGGAGAGATTTAAGGGATACTCGCTCCAGGAGTTAGAATTCTGGGTACCTTCGGTAAATTCTCTGGGATATATCACTGTAGTCACATATAACTTAGGAAGCTACCAACGAAGGAACTTCCATCAGCACGACATGGCCTAAGCCCAAAAATGACTATATAACAAGTGAAGTAGCAATACAATAAGTTTAGTTTACAGTATTTGCCCAAGATATTCAAACATACCAAGCTGGAATTACCGGCTTTTGTAAATAAACCGACTGGTAAAGCAGTTATAAAACACATTTTTATTTTACTACCTTAAATCCAATAAGTAAACTATGTGTAACTTTTACCTTGCATAATACCCTGCATGAAATCAAATAATAGAAGATAAAACACAAATCACAGGAGCAGCGTTCTCGTACTACCACACGAGATACAAAACAGTAACGGTAAAATTAAAGTTTTATCATATCCCAGTTTAAAACTGCATTACAGTGTAATACTGCCTTACATCCTGTTCCTCTCAAGGCAGATCTTGTTATTAATGACTATATAACAAGTGAAGTAGCAATGCAATAAGTTTAGTTTACGGTATTTGCCCAAGATATTCAAACATACCAAGTTGGAATTACCGGCTTTTGTATATAAACCGACTGGTAATGCAGTTATAAACCACAACATTTTTATATTACTACAATAAATCCAATAAGTAAACTATGTACAACTCTTACCTTACATAATATCCAGTATGAAATCCAATATTAGAGGGTAAAATACAAATCACCAAGGGAGCATCGCCAGAGGTTATTGCTTGGATGAAGACAGATTGCAGACTGAGTTTGAACGTAACGCTTGCTGCTTGGATCAACCGACGCTGGCTATGACGTTACAGCTCTCACACGGTCGGCATGCCCAGGCCTTGTGTATTGAGACGGCAGTGCCTTAGTTCACTTTCAAAGGTTTCTGTACGAGATGATTCCTTCTTTTTTGGGCTCAAGCCATGACGTCCTGATGGAAGGTTCCTTCTGTAGCTTCCTTGGGTATATTTAACTACAGTGGATATTCCAAGAGAATTAAACTAAAGGTTATCACAGAATTCTAACTTCTGGTGCGAGTACCCTAAAGGTTTCCCTCTAGTATATCTATCGTATATCAACAGGGGACGCATGTATTAACACGCCACATAGCTATCTGCACCCCATATAGAGTTAACACTTCGATATGGAAAGGTGGTTGAGTAACTGAGGAGCCGTTCCACAATTACACCCATCCGTGGCTGCTTTTGGTACTCAAGACGTAAACAAACGGGCGCCATTGCTAAATGACGTCACGTCCGTCCTCATCCTTTCGCCTGTAGCTTCTTTGCTAAGTCGGATTTTTCACAGTGCTTACTTTATCAGCTTACATCGCCGTTATGTCGCTACCTTCAGCCTCGCCTTTTTCTGGAAAGTAGGAGTATCTGAAGTGTGAGAGTAACTTCTGCGGGGTGAAGCGCCCGGACTTCTACGGGCACAAGGCGTGCCGGACCCACGCCCCCTGCGCCGCCAAGAAAGGCGACTTGAAGTATTGGGACCCGCAGAATTGTACAGTCTGCAAAAGTCTTCTTGTCGAGGCGTTCGACGATCCTCCTTCTGCGGAGGCAAGGGACTTTGCTAGGGAGAAGCTACGCAAATGGGTGCATGGCTTCCAGAAGAACGCCATTAGACCGTATCTTCCCAACGAAGACTTGAGGGCCTTGCTTTTCCCTAAAGCATCAAAAGACTCAGTGGTCCCCCGTGATCAGATCCCCACCGTCCAGATCGTGGTGGAACCTGATGTTGTCATGGCTCAGTCCATACGTGAGTGCCATCTTGATTACGACAACGTGGAACGTATGTCGGAGGTGTCGGAAGAGACGGAGAAGAACTCTGTGAAGAATTTTCTTCACTCTTCTTTTAATCGTATTTTTAGCTCTCTTCTACTAATACTATAGCTACCCCTTAAACATTCTCTCCTACATTTAATTTTCTTTAACGAAACATAGGGAGGACTATTCTAAACTAAAACTTATTGACAGTGGCGCATGCCATGCTCGTGACGTCACAGCGTAGATACGCACAACAGAGGGCCTTAGTAGTAACCCCGGCGTATGTTGGTTCCTTCCTTAAACTACGTGGGTCGAGATTAAATTCCTAAACTGTATTTTTGATATGAATTCCAATACTGCTAAATTAATGCATCTTATATTTCTCAATACCAATTAAGGTTTGTTAATTTTAAGATGTATGCCCATCGCACCAGTCCATTGCTAATTAATCATTTTAAATATTAATTTTTAGCAAGACAGAATAGGTAGGATTGTTGTATATATAAACTCCCTTAGAGCAGCAAGATTTCTCTAAAGTATTTAGTACAAAATCCTGCCTCCTCTGCACTCCTTGCAACAATACATTGCCCTGTCCTGAAGTCCCGATATGGCACCCCCAATGGATTACCGCACGCATCATGACCGTCACTTGTTTGGCAAGGTGAAGCCAGGTGATCTCCTCGACCTTAGGGTCGAGCCCATTCAACTAGAAGCTGTCGTGACCGACTGACCGGCCCGGTCAGTTAATCTGTGCACCTCTGGCTCACCCCCATCCCCCTCTTCCAAAACGTGACTCACCAAGGAGTCCTGTGGCTGCCGGCTGGAAACTGTGAAGGAGTGGAACCTGGGAACCTTAATTACCACAAACGAGGATTCTTGGGGTGAGGCAGGCAAGAGTGCATAGTGCAAAGTGCGACCAGGTCAACAGCTATCACGGGCATAGGACTAATCTCAAAGGAGTGCAGGTACTACATCAATGGCCATAGTTATTACCCCATTTTTTAGCTTAGACTAATTTTACCTTGATAGGGAACCTGGTTAATTACACTATTCGGACTGTGTGCGGTGGGATTGTGTGTAAATATTTTTCCGTTATCATTTCTGGTTTGAGACTAGCATAGTCTCTGGGTCACGTGGGCCACGTGCCAGACCCCATTTTGATTTTTGATTGTTGCAGACCACGTGTCTAACTCATCCTTTTTATTATTTTGAATTGCTTTTAATTTGCATTCCTTTTATTATTCCATTTTTGTGTTGTTAAGATGTCCGTTTTCTTTTAATGTAAATTTGTGAATAAATCAATATTAGGTTAATTAAACCTCTTTAGTATTTTTTGCTCCCTCATTTATTTAATGTTTAAACTGGGAATATTTAAAGAGTAAAACCTAAGTAAGTCTATAGGTGGTAACAGCGAGGAACTTTGCATTAATATATTTGCTTCGAAGGTAAAGATCCTTATCTTTAAACTTTTAAACTACTTTACATCACTGCTCCCATTTTGGATTTTGTCTAACTACATTAACGTAAAATACCTGTCCAGCATCTCATTGGGGTAGCTGGGACGGAGCCGGAACAGAGCCTGAGAATGAGATGACTATAGACCTGACAAAGCTAGAGTAGGCCATAAATTACATATATATTCTACGTGTGGAGTACTCCGGCCTCTGGACAGTAAAATTTCCCCCTTTTGTATTTAAGAGTGATGGTTAGTGAATTGTGACAGTAAAGTATTAGCAGGGTGTTTGTGCCCCGAGAGTAAGTGCTCATATCCTCCCCTGTTGAACTTTATGTAACTGTTATAAGGAGACTTTCCCGGACTAAGTTCCCTCTCAGAACACACCATAAAAAATTCTCCACAAACTCAACTATGAGGAAGATCAGGTGGAATACCCTGATTCGGAGACTGAGGTCGCTCCTGCTCCCCCAGCAACTCCTGCACCGTCCGAGGAACCTGTTCCTTCAACTTCTGCCACCCCGGACCCTCTTCCATCGGCCACTCAAGAGGTCTTCAAGATGCTTGAAGCCCTCATGGAAAAGAAGCTACGAGAAACTCAGGAACAATTCCGGACGACTCTCGTCAGCTTCAAGCAACCGAAAAGGATTTCGGTTAAGGACCTCCCCACCTGCTCGGAAGCTAACCCATGGAGATACGCCGAGCATATGCCAATTACAACTGGCAAGATTTACATTAGTGAAAGGGTTGGCTCTATCTTACTGGAAGAAGTGGAGTTCTTCCCAAATTTCGAGGCTTATCCGGACTGTTACGTCCGGTTCAGGTCCGAACCAGCCTCAAAGGAGGAGACCGAACCAAAGGAAGTTATTGTGTTCGATCTCGCGAAGGCCCAAGCCATGTTAGCTCAGGCGGTGAAGAGTAGGGGTTTCACTAACTCCAAGATGCCGGCGCTTAGCAAGAAGCATCCAACCTTCGTTGCGCCAAATTCTGCGACCTTCCCCTTCATCGAAAAGGCCTTCACAGCGGTCATAAAGGCAGTGGAGGAAGGGAAACCTTGCCCTGCACTGGAGGAGTGCTGACCCTTCTCCATTACTCTTCCCCCCGATGATAGGCACTGGAAAGACATCCAGACATTCACGGTAGGGAAACTGGAGCCTGACGTAGCCGGTTGTCAATTCAATGAGGACCTCCCAAGGCTGAACGATCACCTCCTTCGTAGGGAACAGGATACGAAGGAGAGACTCGCCGCGTCGCTGTCCCACCAGGTACAGCTTGAGCTCATGGCCGGGGATACTAGAGTCCCGGACTTTTATATGGTCCTAGCTAAGTCGCACCTGGCTACTGTAACCAAGGACCTATATAGCTTCACTAGGGCTCGCAGAGCCTGTCGTGAATTCGTGTTTGATAACGCGACAGTGAAACACGAACCCCGGAGGCTGATTTCCTCCAATATCTGGGGCAAGTATCTCTTCCCATCTACCTTGGTGAAAGAGATAGTGGACAAAGCTGCCACGGAGAATAGGAACCTTCTCCATAAGTGGGGCATGTCCCGCAAGAGGAAGTCCTCTCAGGATGATGGCCCTCAGCCTAAGAGGAAGGCTTCAAAGCCCAAACTCCAGCAACGTCAACTGAGACGACAGTTTCCGGGTCCCGCTACTCCCCAAGTGGCTACGCAGCCGCAACAGACCTTTCAGTTGGTCCCCCAACCGGTGGTGTCGCAGTCGCCGGTCTTCACCCCTGCATACGAGCAACACTCGACTACCTTTCGTCCCAGAGGTAGGGGCTCAGCAGAGGCTCCGGCAGAGGTTCTTCTCGCCGTCCCTCCAGAGGCAGAGGAGGAAGGGGAGCTAGCGGCCGAGGTGGCAAACCCTCGGGACACCAGAAGCAATGATGTGCTTCCGGTGGGAGGAAGACTCCGCCAATTCCAGGATCGTTGGACCTTCGATCCCTGGGCACACCGCATCGTCAAGAAGGGACTGGGCTGGAGCTGGACTCAACCACCCCCAGCCTTCCAGCAATTCTTCCAACAGTCAACCCCCCTCCCTGAAAAATATGTCCTGGAACTCTTGAACAAGAAGGTGATCAGGAGGGTAAAGTCAACCAGGTTCCAAGGGAGACTCTTTTGCGTTCCCAAGAAAGACTCCGACAAACTCAGAGTCATTCTAGACTTATCCCCTCTCAACAAGTTCATTGCGAACAACAAATTCAAGATGCTGACTCTGCAACAAATAAGGACCCTTCTGCCTCAAAGGGCCTACACGGTCTCCATAGACCTGGCGGATGCCTATTGGCACATCCCAATGAATCATTACGCTTCCTCCTACCTAGGATTTCGACTCCAAAGGAAAAGTTACGCCTTCAGGGCCATGCCCTTCGGGCTCAACGTGGCTCCACGGATCTTCACCAAGCTGGCAGACGCAATCGTCCAACAGCTCCGACTTCAGGGCGTCCAAGTGATGGCCTACCTAGACGACTGGTTAGTCTGGTTGACATCGCCCGAAGATTGTGTAAGAGCCTGCAACAAAGTCACCCAGTTCCTAGAGCATCTGGGCTTCAAGATAAACACCGAGAAATCTCGCCTCTCTCCAGCTCAGAAGTTCCAATGGTTGGGAATCCATTGGGATCTTCAGTCACACTGCCTTTCCATCCCACAGAAGAAAAGGAAGGAAATAGCAGGGTCTGTCAGAAGGCTTCTAAAATCCAAACGGATTTCAAGACGACAGCAGGAACAAGTTCTCGGCTCTCTACAGTTCGCCTCTGTGACAAACCCAGTGCTTCGCGCACAGCTAAAGGATGCCGCGGGAGTCTGGAGACGTTTCGCATCCATCGCTCGAAGAGACCTCAAGAGACGGCTTCCAAACAGACTTCGCTTACTCCTAAAGCCGTGGTCAGAAGCAAAGGCCCTGAAAAGGTCCATTCCTCTTCAACACCCGCCTCCATCGATCAACATCCACACGGACGCTTCACTGGAGGGTTGGGGAGGTCACTCCCACCAACAACAGGTTCAAGGAACATGGTCTCCCCTATTCAAGACGTTTCACATCAACATCTTGGAGGCCATGGCTGTTCTTCTCACCCTGAAGAAACTCTCCCCGCCTCCCTCGATCCACATTCGTCTGACTCTGGACAACTCGGTGGTAGTCAGATGTCTCAATCGTCAGGCCTCGAGATCGCCCCAGATAAATCAGGTACTTCTTCCGATCTTTCGTTTGGCAGAAAAGAAGAAATGGCACCTGTCTGCAGTTCACCTACAAGGATTCCGCAACGTGACGGCGGACGCTCTATCAAGGACAAGCCCAATAGAGTCGGAATGGTCTCTAGACGCAAGGTCATTCTCCTTCATCTCTCACCAAGTCCCGGAACTTCAGATCGATCTCTTCGCGACGAGCGACAACAATCAACTTCCTCGATATGTGGCCCCGTACGAGGACCCCAAGGCAGAAGCAGTGGATGCCATGTCACTGGATTGGAACAGATGGTCCAGGATATACCTGTTCCCCCTCTCCCAACCTTCTGCTGAAAGTCCTCTCCAAACTGAGAACCAGGGAACAGGAGACAAAAGAACGTCTTGCTGCTTCCTTGTCTCTGCAGACTGGCCTGGATACAAAGGCAAGCATCCCAGATACACCGGACATGTACATGGTCTTCGCTAAATCCCACTTGGCGACAGTAACAAAAGACCTGTACAACTTTATTAAAGCCTGAAGGGCTTGCAGAGAGTTCGTGTTCGCCTCGGCTGCGGTGAGACACGAAACCAAGGAAGCTGATAGCTTCTAACATCTGGGGAAAAGATCTCTTCCCAAGTGAAGTGGTCAAAGAGGTTGTGGACAAAGCCGCCACAGAGAATAGAAACCTTCTCTCTAAATGGGGCTTGTCCTCTAAAAGAAAATCTTCAGCTGACGAGGGTCCCCAGCCGAAGAATAGACCAAAACGACCTAAAGTGCCCTCTCGGCCTAAGCAACAGCAACAGCTCCCCGTGGCCACGGTGTCCCAGACGGTGGCACAACCACCCACCACCTTCCAACTGGTGCCCCAAATGCTGGTGACTCAGTCACCAGTGTTCAACCCAGTGTTTGAAAGGCAATCGACAACCTTTCGGCCGAAGTCTCGAGGTTCCTTTCGAGATTCCTCCAGACGCCCTTTCAGAGGTAGGGGCGACAAGAGTGGACGTGGCCAAGGAGGTAAATCCTCCACCCAGCACTCAAAGTGAGATGCTACCGGTAGGAGGGAGACTCTTCTTCTTCCGGGATCGTTGGACCTTCGATCCCTGGGCCCACAGCCTAATAAAAAACCGACTAGGGTGGAGTTGGAGCTCAACTCTACCAACCTTCCCTCAATTCTTCCAACACTCAACCCCCATATTGGAAGAATGTGTTCAGGAACTCTTGAGCAAAAGAGTTATAAGGAAGGCGAAGTCTGTCAGATTCCAAGGAAGGCTATCTTGTGTTCCGAAGAAGGACTCAGAAAAGCTCAGAGTAATTCTGGACTTGTCACCACTCAGCAAGTTCATAGTGAACTACAAGTTCAAAATGCTGACGCTTCAACACATCAGGACCCTGCTGCCCAAAAGGGCGTACACAGTCTCCATAGACATGACGGATGCGTACTGGCACGTTCCAATCAGCCGTCAAGTTTCCCCCTACCTGGGATTCAAACTACAAAGAAGACAGTATGTTTTCAGAGCCATGCCCTTCGGACTGAACATAGCTCCAAGGGTATTCACCAGGCTTGCGAATGCAGTCATTCATCAACTACGCCTAAAAGGAATCCAGGTGGTAGCCTACCTGGACGACTGGCTGGTGTGAGCAGCATCCGAAGAAGAGTGCAGGCAAGCCTCCATAGAAGTGATCCAGTTCCTGAAACACTTAGGATTCAAGATCAATCTGGAAAAATCTCGACTGTCTCCAGCTCAAAAGTTTCAGTGGCTGGGAGTCCACTGGAACTTGCAGTCGCACTGCCTTTCCATTCCATCAAAGAAAAGGAAAGAGATAGCAGGATCTGTCAAAAGACTTCTTCAGTCCGCAAGGATATCAAGAAGGCAACAGGAGAGAGTGTTGGGGTCTCTCCAGTTCGCCTCAGTGACAGATCCAGTATTGAGACCACAATTAAAAGATGCATCAGGAGTTTGGAGAAAATACGCATCAAACGCTCGAAGAGATCTAAAAAGGCCGGCACCAAATTGTCTGCGATCCCTACTGAAGCCATGGTCGGAGGCCAAGAACCTAAAGAACAAGGTTCCCTTACAATCACCTCCACCGTCAGTCACCGTTCACACGGATGCCTCGAAAGACGGGTAGGGAGGTCACTCTCACCATCGGAAAGTCCAAGGAACCTGGTCTCCCCTCTTCAAAACCTTCCACATCAACTTCCTGGAAGCCATGGTAGTTTTTCTTTCCCTAAAGAAACTGAAACTCGGCTGCTCAATCCACATCCATCTGGTTCTAGACAGCGAAGTCATAATTAGATGCCTAAATCGACAGGGCTCGAGATCGCCTCACATAAATCAAGTGATACTAGCCATCCTCCGCCTAGCGGAGAAGAAGAGATGGCACTTGTCAGCAGTCCACCTTCAAGGGTTCCGCAATGTGACAGCGGACGCTCTATCCAGAACCAAACCGATAGAGTCAGAATGGTCCCTAGACGCAAGATCGTTCTCCTTCATCTCACGCAAAGTCCCAGGACTGCAGATAGACCTCTTCGCAACGAGCGACAACAAGAAGCTACCCCGGTATGTAGCCCCGTACGAGGATCCTCTAGCGGAAGCAATGGATGCAATATCCATAGATTGGAACAGATGGTCCAAGATCTACCGTTTGGTTCCCCCTGGTAACGGAACTACGCCTGAAACTGATCCCGTTGCCGGACCCAGTTCTGACTCAGCAAGTGCAGAAATTGACTGTCTCAGCTTCATCAGTGTAAACCCAGAACCTTCATCTCATGATTTTCTCGCCTTAGCGGTCAAGAAACGGTTTGGGATTTCTCGGGACAGTATCAACTTCCTAAAAGAATACAAGTCAAAGTCAACAAGAAGACAATATGAGTCTTCCTGGAAGAAATGGGTGGCCTTTGTCAAGGCGAAGAAACCTAAGGAGATTTCTACGGACTTCTGTTTGTCCTTCTTCATCCATCTTCATGAACAAGGTTTAGCAGCCAATACGATTACTACATGTAAATCCGCCCAGGCCAGACCAATACTTTATGCCTTCCAGGTAGACTTTTCCAACGAAATCTTCAACAACATCCCTAAAGCCTGCGCAAAACTTTGGCCCGCAGCTCCTCCTAAGCCCATTTCATGGTCTTTGGACAAAGTTCTTCATTTAGCATCAACCCTGAACAATGAGGATTGCTCGCTGAAAGACTTGACTCAGAAGGTGATATTCTTATTTGCACTAGCCTCGGGAGCCAGAGTCAGCAAAATAGTGGCCCTCTCGAGGGATGATGGCCACATTCAGTTCACAGACAACGGAGAACTGAACCTCTTTCTGGACCCGACGTTTCTCGCCAAGAACGAGCTGCCCACTAAGAGATGGGGTCCCTGGAGAACCTGCCCTCTGAAGGAAGAAGCATCCTTCTGCCCAGTGGAATGCCTAAAGGTCTATCTTCGTAGAACTTCAGACTTTAAGGGAGGTCAGCTTTTCAGGGGAGAGACTTCCAGTTCAACGTTATCCTTGAAACAGATTAGTGCGAAAATCACCTACTTCATTCGCAGAGCGGATCTAGACAGTACACCCGCAGGTCATGATCCGAGGAAAGTTGCCTCGTCTCTGAATTTCTTCCAAACGATGTCGTTTGAAAGTCTTCGTGCTTATACTGGATGGAAGTCCTCGAGGGTCTTCTTCAAGCACTACGCGAAGCAATTACAAGAAATTAAGTTTCATGTGGTGGCGGCGGGCAGTGTGATAAAACCCGCTGCTTGATTACTGCGAAGAACAGTGCACTATTAGGGACTTATAGTGAAGGGTGTACACGATAGACTCGTAAGACATATCATGTTGAGTTTTGTGTTTGAGTGATAATACTATAGACTGTTCTCCCTACACAGGTGACATTAAGCATAATAAACTGACACAAGTGATAGGCATTCTTGTATGCACAGTGTTCCTAGTAACAACAGATTGTATAGCGAAACTTCATATTTCCCTTAGAGTGGCTAATGTTTTCCTTTTCAGGCAAACCCTATTTATCCTGTTATTACTGTTTATGCTTTTATGCAGAATTATTCAGCATACATTGTAATTGTTTACAACCATGATTTCTATTTTTGTAATACATGTAAACAATAGAACGAATATTTGCGTCTCTTTCGCCCCAAATATTTCTTTAAATGTATAATTCAGAGCATCCTTGACTCTTTTGATATTTAAGTCAATACTAGAAGTAATATTCATGGTGTTCCAGGCAAACAGGTAAGATCTTGTTGTACTAGACTGTTCATTTTACTGTTTAAGGTTTCTTACACATATATAAACCTGTTCGTCTCTTCACGACAGACCCGGGAGGTACAGTAATCTGCCCAAACCAATCCCATCCTAGTACAGACTATGCTTTACATATATGTTGACACTAATATACAAACTGTTTGCTAGATTGTTCCCTGAACTCACAATCCTTGGGTTTTTTCCTTGAGTCTACCCAGACTCTTTCCTGTAGGGGGCAGGAAGCACTGACATATTTCATGATCAGCTGATTGATGTATAACGGTAACATCAAGTGTCTCTAGGTCTAAAGACCGAAGAGGAAAGATTTAGCTGAAGATGAACGGCACTATTGGAAATCCACAGATACATTAATGCTCTGGTATACTTCCATCACGACGACATGGCCTGAGCCCAAAAAACGGATTTTGAGCGAAGCGAAAAATCTATTTTTGGGTGAGGTAGCCATGTCGTCCTGATGGCCCCACCCTCTTTTTAACAAAAGGATAATGAATCCCTCCCTAGGGTACTGTATCTGCAACACCTACAAAGCTAGAAAGAATGGCTCGGTGGCGCCTCGCTGTGGCGATTTGGTGCACTATTTACAGTACAGTGGGAGTGTCGCCTCTGTAACGACTCTCCCTATTCTTGCCTCTCTTTCCCCTCGAAGTGAAAGCTCTATTGGGGGCGTAGATAGCCATGAGACGTGTCAAGAATACGTCCTCTGATATTACGTGATATCTTCGTAAAATTTTAAGGGATATTCGCTCCAGGAGTTAGAATTCTGGATACCTTTGGTAAATTCTCTGGGATATATCACTGTAGTCAAATATACCTAGGAAGCTACCTATGAAGGACCTTCCATCAGGACGACATGGCTACCTCACCCAAAAAATAGATTTTTCGCTTCGCTCAAAATCCGTTTTTTCGCCTCGCCCAAAATCCGGTTTTTGGGCTCAGGCCATGTCGTCCTGATGGAAGGTTCCTTCAGTAGCTTCCTTAGGGTATATTTGAATACAGTAGATATTCCCAGAGAATTAAACTAAAGGTTTCACAGAATTCTAACTTCTGGTGCGAGTACCCATAAGGTTTCCCTTTAGGATATCGTATAATAACAGGGGACGTATGCTTGACACGCCACATAGCTATCTGCACCCCACATAGCGTTTATGCTTCGAGGGGGAAGTGTGGCAAGTTATGGGAGGAGTTGTTACTAAGTTCTCCTCCTTCGTTACTGTTACGGTACTCGGTGACGTCATAACCGCCGCCATGTTGGCCGCCATCTTGGTTGACGTCACCGTTGCATGCCTTCCTCATTCCTTCACTCGTAGCGTCTTTGACCAGGTGTCTTTTTCCCAGTTATTCACTATTAGTTTTATGTCGCAATCTTCAGCCTCGCCTTCTTCTGGAAAGTTGACTACCATATTCTTGTATTGTATAATATAGCTCTGGCCGTAAAGTAACGCCAATTTATCTTAAAATACCGTGTTTTGTGGTGGAGCTGCTGCCTTAACCGGAGGCGTCATGACGCTGATGCTGTTGTTCGCATCGCATGCTTTATTTAGTTAGTCAAAACAACCTTCCCGGTTTCATAACTAATTATCAGTATTAGTTATTTAGTCTTCATTGCTATGAATTAGTTATATTATGCCGATGGTATTCGTTTTCGGCGAGTATAGGTAGCCGAATTCACATGATAGCTTGCTAGCCTAGCCTCTAGGCTTGATAGCCTAGGCGTTTAAGTTTACTTTCATGCATGATATAATAAGTGTTCCTAGTGTTAATTTAAGAAATGAAGATGTTAGGCATTCATACATATAAGATTCAGGGATTGCACATGTTTTTCCTCCTTCTAGGAAGTATACAAGGGGTTTCGATGATCTTGGTAGTCGATTCCCTTGCCCCTAACCTAACGCTTGGCGCTTTTGTATACTTTCTCACCTCCCCGGTTACCTTCGTACTAAGGTAATCTCTCCTCCCTCTAAGGTAGCTTGGGCTACATCCTAGCCCTCCTTACCTTGAATCGTGTTCAAGTGAGGATAGGCTAGGATTTCCTTTCACCACCCATAGTCATAGTTCATGAGCTTTGAGTTTGGGACAGAACCTCAGAGTACCAGTCGTTTGCCCCCAGCTACCCCATTAGGCGAATGAACTCTCCTTTTGGTTCCCGCTGGTCGGCAAAAGGAGTGGGGGGGGGGGGGGTTTGCTCTTCCCCCTAGACCACACCTGGTAGGGTTATGACCCTTCCTCCCTGTGGCCTGGTGACTTGTCCTACACCTGCCTTCCCTGGACTATGGGATATGTTCCCCAAGCCTAGGTTAGGCATGCCCTGGGATTCTGTTTCTTTATAGTTTAGGACGGCACATCCGTGCTGCTCCTTCACTGTACTAACCTACCCTAGGCTGGAGAATGAATTCTTCCTACACCTAGGATAGTGCTGGTACTGAAACAGAACACCCCCCCCCCCTGGAGTGCCGGCGAGGGCTCACGCCTTCCCCTACACTCCTTCTCAGGACCCTCTCCCCTCCCCCTCTGTCCTTGGTGATGGCCTAGCCATCACACCCCTGTCCACCGTCCTACAACTCGACCAAGTGCCGGCGAGTTGTGGGGTCGGCCCGGTCCTTTCGTTGGTTAGTCCGTAATGCTAGGCTTCCCACATATAGTTGAACTAAGGGATAGCCGGCGGAAGACCTCACTATCTTAGAGTGTTCTTTGGTCCTCCCTTGGGCCGCCACCCGCAACTCTAGCCGACTGCCGGCTCTGTTGCGGCTGCATGGAAGCTTGCCATTCTCTCCCTTCCATTTGAACCCTCCTCCCGGAAGAAGACGAGGTTAGGGTAATGAGCTACCGCCCTTCCCTCCTCCTTCTTCCATACTTTCTCTCATATCTCAATCAGTGCCGGTCCACTGTCACACTACTCTGCCGGCAACAGCCGTCAGTTTAGACCTGGTATCCTCTCTGTCTCATAGATTGAAGTCAGGGTCGGAGTACCTAAAGCCGGTTGCCTGCCGACTGGCGGGGGCCGCCGACATGCCGGTGATCTGCCATCATCCTGAGGTTTCGCCCTTTCTCCGCCACATAGACTGACGGCTGGGAGGGGTTCCCCCTCAACTGGAGATTCGCCGGCGCCTGGCGTGCTTTCGACATTCCAGCGTGCTGCCGGAGCTACCTAATCATATTACATCAGTGGACTGTTACTTCTACCCTGCCGGCAATGCGCCGGCAGTGTCTATTGTATAGCTATATACGATAGCCAGTACATCTATGGTATAGCACATACCCTAGTCAGAAAACTATGGTGTATAGTTATGCAGTAAATATTTCTAGCATACTCTGTGCATCCATGCGCAGTCCCTTGCCGGGACCTACCTGAATTGGGGATAATCTACTCTCCTTTTCCCTTAAGCTGAACGAACTCAGCTCTCTCCCTCTCACCATTACCAATACTCCGGAGGAAGTACAAGCTGTGGTAATTATCCATTTCGGATATCCCTTCCCCCTCCTTAGGGCGTTCTCAAGAAGGCCCTAGAATTAGTTATGGTGTGAGGTCACGGCCATTGGCTGGGCGGGATGCACAAGTATGTGTCTTTTCTGCTTCATTTCCAGCTTACCTATCCTAAGCTTACACTTGGAAAGGAATCTTATATTGTAATTGAAATTACTTTAAGACTAATCTAAGATTACTTTAAGTCAATGATATAGACTTCTGTAGACTCATGTACCCCTTTCTTCTTTACAGGAGGAGTACATCCGGTGTGAGAGCACCTTCTGCAGCGTTCGGCGCCCGAACTTCTATGGCCACCTGGCGTGCCGAACCCACGCCAGCTGTTCCGTTTCCCAAGGAACTCTCCGCTATTGGGACCCGCAGGTCTGCACCGTCTGCAAGGACCTGCTCAACGAGGCATTCGAGGCCCCCCGTCTGCGGAGGCCAAGGACATCGCTCGCAAGAAACTAAGCAAATGTGTGCGTGGTTTCCAGAAGAACGCCACGGGGCCCTATCTCCCTAGTGAGAAGATGAGAGCTCTGCTCTTGCCCAAAGCATCTGCAGATGCTGTCATCCCCAAACCGGAGATCCCCTGCGTCCAACTGACGATCGAACCGGACATAACGGACGCACTTCAAGACTTCTATCTTGACGAGGTGGAATGGATGTCGGAAGTGTCGGACACCACCGAAAGGACCCTGATGGCCGAGGGTCGAGAAGAGGAGGAGCCTAGGGAGGCTCCTGACTCCGAGGGTGAAGGCGCCCCTGTCCCCTCTATCACTTCCATTGCTGTTTCAGAACCCGGCCCCTCTACCTCCTCCACTCCTACACCTGCAAGAGTGGACACCCCAGTGGATAACCTCCAAGCCTTGGTGGCGATCCTGGACGAGAGGATTCGCCAGAGTGACGAGGATTTCAAGAGGGAAATCTTTCGTTTGTCGAAACATACCCCGAGGAAGATCACCGTGAAGGATCTTCCCCCATGCTCAGTGACGAACCCATGGAGGCATGCAGAACACATGCCGATCACGAGCGGACGTATCTTCGTCAATGACAAGTTAGGCGCCATTCCCCTTGAAGAGGTGGAGTTTTCGCCTAGCTTTGAAGCTTATCCGGACTGTTACATCCGTCTCAAGTCCGAGCCAGTTCCAAGGAGGAAACCGACCCTAAGGAGGTCATCGTCTTTGACCATGCAAAGGCTCAATCTCTTCTGGCCGGCTGCCTGAAGATTTAGGGCTACACCAACTCCAAGGTGCCGGCCCTAAGCAAGAAACACCCGTCTTTTTTTGCCCCTGCCACCATGGTCTTCCCCTTCGCAGAGAAATCCCTGTTGGCAGTGTTGAAGGCGGTGGAAGAAGGGAAACCCTGCCCTAAATTGGAGGTATGTAGGCCCCTCTCCCTCGCCCTCCCTCCCGACGACAAGAACTGGAAAGATATCCAGTCAACTTTCTCTGTGGGAAAGTTGGAGGCTGACATCGCTGGATGGCAGTTCAAAGAGAACCTCCCCAAGCTCTCCGAATACCTTCTGCGTCGGGAGCTGGACACGAAAGATAGGCTGTCTGCCTCCCTCTCCCTTCAGGTCCAGATGGAGATGATGGGTGGGGACACACGGACCCCAGGCTTCTACATGGTCTTGCCTAAGACCCACCTTGCCACCCTGACGAAGGACTTCTATAGCTTCATCAGGGCCCGGAGAGCATGCAGAGAGATTGTGTTTGCGGATGCCACAATCAAACATGAACCCCGGAAACTGATTTCCTCCAACATCTGGGGGAAAGATCTCTTCCCCAACGACATCGCGAAAGAAATCGTCGACAGAGCCGCCACGGAGAACCGGAACCTTCTCCATAAGTGGGGCATGTTGAAGAAGAGGAAATCTTCTCAGGATGAGGGCCACCAAACCTAAGAAGACCAACAAGCCCAGACCTCAGGAGCGTCAGGCTAAGGGCCAGTTTCCGGCACTCGCCGCTCCCCAGTTGGTGGCTTAGCCCCAACAAACCTTTCAGTTGGTACCCCAGCCGGTGGTGGCACAGTCACCAGCCTTCATGCCCGCCTACGAAAGGCAGTCGACTACCTTTCGTCCCAAAGGTAGAGGCACTGGCAGAGACTCCTCTCGACGTCCCTCCAGAGGGGGAGGAGGACGGGGAGCAAGCGGCCGAGGTGGTAAACCCTCGGGAAACCAGAAGCAATGAAATGCTTCTGGTGGGAGGAAGACCCCGTCTCTTCCAGGATCGTTGGACCTTCGATCATTGGGCTCACAGCATCATCAAGAACGGACTAGGGTGGAGCTGGGTGACACCACCACCAGCTTTCCACCAATTCTTCCAACACTCCAACACTGTCCTGGAAGAATACGTCCAAGAACTCTTGAACAAGAAGTTGATCAAGAGGGTAAAGTCCACCAGGTTCCAAGGAAGACTATTCTGTGTTCCCAAGAAGGACTCCGACAAACTCAGAGTCATTCTGGACTTGTCCCCTCTCAACAAGTTCATCGTGAACAAGAAGTTCAAAATGCTGACTCTTCAGCACATAAGAGCCCTGCTGCCTCAAAAGGCTTACACAGTCTCGATAGACATGGCGGAGGCCTACTGGCACATTCCAATGATCGCCAGACCTCCTCCTACCTAGAATTCAGGCTTCAAAGAAAAAAGTACGCCTTCAGAGCCTTGCCCTTCGGGCTAAACATAGCCCCAAGAATATTCACGAAGCTCGCAGAGACGATCGTCCAACAGCTACGCTTACAAGGCGTCCAGGTGATGGCTTACCTGGATGATTGGCTGGTGTGGGCAGCATCCATAGAAGAATGCCTGCAAGTTTCCACAAAGGTGATCCAATTCTTGGAACATTTGGGCTTCAAGATCAACACCAAAAAGTCGACTTTCTCCAGCTCAGAAGTTCCAAGGGCTGGGAATCCATTGGGACCTTCAGTCACACCGTCTTTCCATTCCTCTGAAGAAAAGAAAGGAAATAGCGGGATCTGTCAAGAGACTCCTAAAATCCAAACGGATTTCAAGACGACAACAGGAACGAGTGCTCGGCTTGCTTCAGTGACAGACCCAGTGCTGCGAGCACAGCTAAAGGATGCATCGGAAGTCTGGAGAAGATACGCATCAATCGCTCGAAGAGATCTCAAGAGACCTCTGCCGACCAGGCTTCGATCACTCCTAAAGCCATGGTCGGAGGCAAAGTACCTGAAAAGATTGGTACCTCTTCAACCACCGCCTCCATTGGTCGTTATCCATATGGATGCATCGCTAGAAGGATGGGAGGTCACTCCCACCAATGACAAGTTTAAGGAACATGGTCTCCCCTATTCAAGACGTTTCACATCAATATCTTGGAGGCCATGGTGGTCCTTCTCACTCTGAAGAGGCTGTCTCCACGTCCCTCAGTCCACATCCGTCTGACTCTGGACAGCGACGTTGTGGTCAGATGTCTTAACCGTCAGGGCTCAAGATCGCCCCCACTCAACCAAATGTTGCTACCCATCTTCCGCCTGGCGGACAAGAAAAGATGGCACCTCTCAGCAGTTCACCTACAAAGATTCCGCAACGTGACAGCAGATGCTCTATCCAGGACAACTCCGATAGAGTCAGAATGGTCCCTAGATGCAGACTCATTCTCCTTCATCTCCTGACAAGTCCCGGAACTGCAGATCGACCTCTTCGCAACGAGTGACAACAAACAACTTCCTCGCTATGTGGCCCCATACGAGGACCCCCGAGCGGAAGCGGTGGACGCCATGTCCCTGGATTGGAACAGATGGACCAAGATTTACCTGGTCCCTCCACCCAATCTTTTGCTGAGAGTCCTCACTAAGCTGAGATCCTTCCAAGGAACAGCGGCCCTAGTGGCACCCAAGTGGCCCCGGAGCAACTGGTTCCCATTAATCCTGGAGTTACAACCCAAGTTAATTCCCCTGCCGGACCGAGTTCTAACCCAGCAAGTTCAGAAGTCGACTGTCTTCGCTTCATCAAAGAAAACCCGAGACCTTCATCTCATAATTTTCTCTCCCTAGCCGTCAAGAAGAGGTTTGGGATCTCGAAGAAATGCTTAGACTTCTTAGAGGAATACAAAACAAAATCTACCAGAAGGCAATATGAGTCATCTTGGAAGAAGCAGGTGGCCTTTGTCAAGGCTAGAAATCCTAAGGAAATATCAATGGATTTTTGTTTGTCCTTCATTCACCTGTCTAGTGAAATCTTCAACAAGTTGCCGAAGGCATGTGCTTGACTGAGACCCGCACCCCCTCCGAGACCCATCTCCTGTTCTCTTGACAAGGTGCTACATTTTGCCTCAGGTTTGGACAACGAAACTTGCCCTCTGAAAGATTTGACTCAGAAAGTGATTTTCTTGTTTGCTCTAGCCTCGGGGGCTAGAGTTAGTGAAATTGTGGCATTATCAAGGGAAGAAGGCCAGATCCAGTTTGCAGAAACAGACGAACTCACCCTCTTTCCTGACCCAACGTTTCTCGTCAAGAACGAGCTACCCACCAAGAGGTGGGGTCCCTGGAGAATCTGCCCTCTGAAGGAAGATGTTTCCCTGTGCCCAGTGGAGAGCCTAAAGGTCTATCTTCGAAGAACTTTTGACTTCGGTGGAGGACAGCTCTTTGAAGGGGAAACATTGGGTTCTGACTTGTCACTTAAACAACTAAGGGCGAAGATCACCTACTTCATTTGCAGAGCGGATCCTGACAGTACACCCGCAGGTCACGATCCCAGGAAAGTCGCCTCTTCCCTGAATTTCTTCCAGTCGATGGACTTTGAGAGTCTTTGCTCATTCACGGACTGGAAGTCATCGAGAGTGTTCTTTAAACCCTACGTGAAGCAGGTGCAAGAACTCAAACGCTTCATGGTAGCTGCAGGTAGTGTGTTAAAACCTGCTGCTTAGTGCTGCGATGAACAGTGAGTTATATGGGACTCTAACTCTAAGGGTGTCTGTGTTGACCCCAGTGCGCAACATAGTGAAAATAGTGTCACGGACTGTTCTAAATATACTAAGGTGAAGTCACATAGACTAAACACTTGTGCCACGTGTTTCAAACATGAAGTGTATATAAGACATTCTAGAAAGACATTATAATTCCTATAATTTCTATTAATGTCCCCAGTCTATGTAACTGATTTACATTCCATTACAAATTACATTTATTACTTTTATGTATGCTAATTCTTATTTATGCCCAAATAAACGAATTTGCTGTTTTTGTGCATCTTATTTCGCCCTAACATTGTAATGAAATACTGTTTGAGAGTTTTTATATCCCTCTATTCTGTATAAAGTAACTGGACAATGAAATTCTATTGTTCCTCCACTTAAACAAACTCATCTAGACTGGGGTAATTTGTTCCAACACGTTAAACTTACCTTACCTATTACCTTGTTCTGGGACCGGCAGGTACTTCTTGATGCTGGATGAGTTTCATTTATCATGCAACTTCGAGACTTTCTATAAATTCAATAGGACTCATCCCTGCTGGGGGGCAGGAAGCAGCAACATAGTACATGCTTATCTGAAGTGACATATACCGGTAATGTCTCAGGTCTCTTGGGTCATTAGACTAAAGGAATATTGTCTAGAAGTCGAAGGCACTACTGAAGGGAAAAATCCATGATACATTAATTCTCTGGTACACTTCCATCAGGACGACATGGCCTGAGCCCAAAAAACGGAAAAATCTATTTTTGGGTGAGATAGCCATGTCGTCCTGATGGACCCGCCCTTATTCTCTATTAGGCCTTTGCAGGCTCCCTCCCGATCTTACTGTATCATGGGGGCTGACCTTGACGCCAAAAGGAATGGAGTTCGCGGGCGGTGATGACGTCAGCCAAGATGGCGGCCAAGATGGCGTCGCTTATGACGTCATCCGAGTACCAATAACAGTAACGGAGGAGGAGAACTTTGTAACGGCTCCTCCCATATCTTACCATCAACTTCCCCCTCGAAGCATAAACGCTATGTGGGGTGCAGATAGCTATGTGGTGTGTCAAGAATACGTCCCCTGTTATACGATATCCTAAAGGGAAACCTTAGGGGTACTCGCGCCAGAAGTTAGAATTCTGGAAACCTTTAGTTTAATTCTCTGGGAATATCCATTGTAGTCATACATACCCTAAGGAAGCTACTAAAGGAACCTTCCATCAGGAAGACATGGCTATCTCACCCAAAAATAGATTTTTCGCTTCGATCAAAATCCGTTTTTTAAGTTACATACCAAATTTCAATGCTAAATCTTTAAAACAAGGGAGAAGATAGAATTTGAAGGTCAATAAGTATAGTTTTGAGATACAGGCATTCAAAGTTTTTCTTTGTAATTTTACAAAGACAATATTAATAAATCAAGATTATTATGAATTTTCTATTCCTTTTTTTGATATTAATAAACCAAAACAAAGTTATTTATCATAACTTAATCATAAATAAAGATCCCTTTGCTCAATATCTTGTTTACTTTGGCGAGATGGTCGCTCCTTCATCATCTCTCTTCTTCACTAATTCCGTTAATTTTTCCGATATTACCCACTGCTGAACTCTCATTAGAGCAAATTTTCTTCTTCCTTATGTTAGCAAGAAGTTGAAATTGTCTTTTCCTCTTAGGCATGATGAAATTCTTGCCAAAATCGAGAAATACTGATGCAAAAACTAGTAAATGTCAAATGTCAAACTAAAACGTGTACTCTCTATGAGGTCTGTGCTAGGACTGATGGCTGAAGGGTGTAGTTATCGCGTAATACATCGTCTTGTGACTCATGGAATCTACAGATGCCATTGTTCACAATTTGTTTTATATCAAAATGTGATAATTATCAAAAGTTACGATAATAGAAGATATACTGCATTTTCTTGTAGGAACCAATGTTTTTGGTCTATTGAGTTACTTTTACTAATTCCCCTGTAACTATGAAAGTAAGAGGAATTTTGACAAAATATTTCGTATACGCATACTCCATTGCCATACAAAGCTGTGAATTTTTTCTGGATTTTGTGTTTTTTTTCCTATAACCCCATATATTGGCATACTGGCCGGCCCCCTTAAATGACATTGCTCATCAGAGCAGAAAATCTTGGGTGTCCTTCCTCCATTTTTCTGTTGCCGCTGCCACCTCTTTTGCTAGGAAAAGTGAAGGGCCCTCAATTGATAAGTTCTGTAAATTTAGTCCTTCTCAACAACCGATGTGTTTGTGGAATCTGGTCGCCCCCGCATCTTGCCTCTTTAGCACCTACATGGCCAATTGCTTATCTAACTGGTGCATCAAGAACTCGACTGCCTGAGCTCCTGTAAGGACAATCCCCTTGAGAGCTTTCTTCTTGTCGGGATCGGAAAAGTCTTCTGTGCCAGCAAAGAAGCCGATTGTCCTTGACCAGTGGTCAATCCAAGAGGCCGGCTGCATGGTGGCCATGACATTGGCTTCCATCCCTGAAGTCTTTGCCATCGAGAAGAAAACTGTTGCTGCTGTCAAAAACCATGGGATTAGAATTGCTACTGCTGGATCCATGGGGAGAGGGGAACGATGAGCTTCCTGGGTTTTATAATACTACATTCACAAAAGGCGCCGGAATCTAGCAGGATGACTTTCCTACTCTCATGGAATCCCCTCTCTTGAGATCTGAGCGTTTATCTTGCTGAAAGTTTTCTTGTCCATGACTGAACAAGGAAGGCTCAAATACACTCTAGAGGTGCCAGGAGCACTAAAAAGGTCAAACGGTGCTTTTTGGGCTCAAGCCATGTCGTCCTGATGGAAGCTTCCTATTGGAAGCTTTCTAAGGGATATTTGGCTACAGTGATACTCCCAAAGAATTGACCATAGGTCTCCAGAATTCTAACTCCTGGCGCGAGTATCCTTGAAATATTTCTTACGGATATCACATAATATCAGGGGACGTATATCTTGATACGACACATGGCAATCTTCACCCAGAATAGAGTTTTCGCTTTGAGGGGGAAGAGTGGCAAAATTGAATCGGAGCCGTTCCCTTTTTCCCCCACTATTACAGGGCCCAAAATGGCCGCTCATTCCTTGTTCAGTAGCGCTTTCACACGGTGTATCTCCCTGCTTGCTCTAGTGTTCTAGACTGCTATTTCGAGGAATTTATCATGCATTCTCCAGCATCTTCTTCCTCTGGAAAGTTGAATATTTAATCTTTTCTGTGTACAATTTTTAACTTTAATGAATTATAGCTATTTAGGCAAAATTATACTAGTGAAGATAAGATCATGCACGTATATTTCCTCTTCTTTATAAATATTATCGATCGTATACGTTAGAGTCTCGGTCATATAGCGTAGCCAAGATCTCCCCCTGCGCTAGGCTAACCTAGCCTACGCACATTAGTATACTTTCATACATTATCCTTGTTTACCCTCTTGTATCGTTTTATCAATTCAACAGGAGATAGTATATCTCCTAGAATTAATTATATAATTCGATACTCGTCTCTTTCGAAGATTTAAGGGTAACCTTCCTTCCCTCTGAGTGCCGCCATTAAGCGAGAACCCTATCTTGGTCTTGCCATAGAGTAGTACACTCCGGCTTGACTAGGCTAGTGTTTTTCTGTCTTCCCCCTTGCCGGCTAGTATCCCTGCTTGGTTTTACGACAGTAACTTAGAGTATTCAGTCTTTATGCCGACAACTCGGCAGGCGGGGGAGTAGTCACTCCCCTGCCGGCTTACAGTTGCAGACATAGGAAGCCTAGCTTCCCTAGCCCGCATCCGAAGTGGTAGTACGATGCTGCCACCTTCTCCCTTGTGGTCTAGAAGACAAGTCTTGTTTCGGCAAGGTCCTAGGCTGAAGAATCGATATTCTTCTGCTGGCCAGGATGGCGCCGATATTGAAACGACGTTTGTGATTGTGACTGGAAATGGCCGGAAATTCTGCCTTCTTCTTCTGACACAACACACGAGATCCTTTCCCTGCCCCTCTCTGTCCTTTAGTGATAGCCTAGCCATCGCATGTCTTTGGCCGGTGTCCTACAATCTCCCCGCTTGCCGGGTAGACTGAGGTGCCGGCCGGGCTCCTACATAGGCGGCTTGATAGCCACTCTGACCTTCCCTCTACGGACGCAAGGCTCCGGGAAAAGTTGTTCCGGCCATAACAGGTGCCGGTGGGAGACCCTATTAGAGGATTGTCTATTCATATCTGTTGTACATATTATAATTATTATATGATCCTATTTCATTTATGTACATTATAGGATCCTATTTCATTTATGTGCACTATAAGATCTTATTTCATTTATGTGCATTGCGTCGTCTATACATTGGCGCTCATTGGGAGAATGTAAACAAATGGTGTTTCAGTTTGGTAGCTCATTTACTCGCTGCGTATATGGTACAGTATTATTCTCTATAGACTTTAGCTAAACTTTATTATCTAGTATATGCTAGCAGCAAATGGTTCATTAGCTAGCTGTGTATATTGTGAATTTATTAACTGACTCATATATGCTATTAGGAGTCAGTGTAATTTCATATTGAATTCATTTTGACTGCCGATGCAAATGCCATTTTATTTCTCATCGTGCTATCTTTCATTGCAGATACTATCATTGTCATGTGATACCTTCCAAGTGATAATAAACATTGCATAGACAAAAAGTGATTCTTATTTATGATAATATCAGTGATCTTACTACATTACAATGCCTGCTGTACAATGCCCCATCGACAATTGCAATTATGTGACCCCCGACCTGTCTGACGCCATTGTTGCTGCCCTACTGACCGCCCATTGCATAAACCACACAGCTGCTGCTCGACCAGATGCTGCAGCGCAACATGCACAAGTGGAAAAAGTTAAGAGGCCTACCATCATTGCCGCAGGAACCACTGAGGAATGGTCATATCTTTTAATAAGGTGGGATGAATATGTAAATGCCACAGCCATTAACGGGCAAGAAGCTGTTGTTCAGCTGCTAGAGTGTTGTGAAGATCAATTGCGTAAAGATGTGACTAGAGCTGCTGGAGGCAGCCTCCTCGCAAAACCTATTGCCGAAGTCATTGCCGCCATTCGAGCCCTAGCCGTACGTGAAAATGTAATGGTGGCACGGGTCACACTCCATAATATGAGGCAAGCCAGAGACAAACCCATCCGAGCATTTGGAGCCAGATTAAGGGGGCAAGCTGGTATATGTAAATTCCTCCTAGATTGCCCTTCCTGCGATAGTGAAGTGAATTATACAGAGCCAATTATTCAGGATATCCTCTTCAGAGGCATTGAAGACCAGGAGATACAACTCGACCTGTTGGGTAACACAAATCAAAACATGACGCTAGAAGAAGTTTTTAGATTTGTAGAAAGAAAAGAAGCCGGTAAACGCTCAGCGTCTTTATTCACGGAATCCCCAAGCGCCGATGCCTCAAGTTCGTACAAAAAATTTAACTGAACCAAGATTGTGAAACATGACTTAGATAAACCTGCTTCTGATATGAGATACTCTTATTGTGGTAAAACAGGGCATGGCAAAAGGGCCCCTGCAAGTTTCAGAAAATCAGAATGCCCTGCATTTGATAAAAACATGCCTTTCTTGCAATAAATTACAACATTTTGCTTCAGTTTGCAGGAAGAAATCACCTCAAGCAAGTGGAATACAATCACATGCTGCAACCCAACCTGAAGATAATGCTGTGTTTAATGAACTTTGTTCTGTCACCACATATCATAACAACTCGTCCATTACACTTGATCACCATCAGTATGACGGTATGTCAAAATCATGGATTAAAAGCCCCAACCATTCATTAACCTCAAAATATCCTTTTCCACAGAAGACTATTCCCACTTCGTCTTCAAACTTCACGCTCCACCGAAAGCAGCAGAGGCTCAAGTAATGGCAGACACTGGCTGTCAGAGTTGTCTGACAGGTATCCATGCTCTGAATAGACTTCACATCAAGCATTCTGATCTGATTCGAGTTAATATCTCCATGAAAGCTGCCAACAGTAAAGGCATACATATTCTAGGAGCCGTTATCCTTCGCTTTACAGGTACCAACAACAGGGGTAAATTGGTTGAAACCAGACAAATCACCTATGTCACCGACAACTCTGACAAGATTTACTTGAGCAAAGAGGGCTGCATTGCCTTAGGTATAATCTCTTCCACCTTCCCATGCATTGGCGAAGCGACACAAGAAACATCATCGACTAATATTCAGATAGAGGAATGCTCGTGCCCCAAGAGACAACTCCCCCCACCACCACCCCAAAAGCTACAGTAACAACATTAAGTATACAGTTCACTTTATCCATCATTTTTTTCACCACAGCTTTTTACCCTTTTTTGGTCCCTCGAACCGGATGATATAAGGATCAACGTAAGAGTATTAGTTATCGATGTTTCAAGTACTCAGAATACTGAACACATTATTTTGGACTTTTGTAACTTGGAATCAGATCGATTTATATCAACATTGCTTAATTGTTGAATTGTTAAGTATTTTGACCTTATGCGAAGAGTTTTACGCTGGCACATTATTTTTTGAGTAACCACACACACCCACGTGACATCCCGAGGTAATAGATCGGCAACCAGGTGAGTGTCATTTTCATTTCTCAGAAGTATATGTGGTTCATGGTTCACAAGTGTATTTAGATGTAATTAGACGACGAGTAATTTTACCATCTCATTGCAAATTGAATGTTTGATGAGTTCTTTAATGATTTGTGTAGAACATAGTTGTTGACAGAAGTGTTTTACTTTTGTGCATTTATGTTTCAAGCAGTGTTGTCTACTCCGATGTATTGAAGAGTAAGTTTTTGACAAAAGTGTTTTACTTCTGTGCACTTGTGTTTAAGCATTGTTCACTACTTCGACGTTTTCTACAGTATGTTTTGACAGAAGTGTTTTACTTCTGTGTACATGTGTTTAAGCAGTATTGTCTACTTCAATGTTTTGATGAGTAAGTTGTTAATGGAAGTGTTTTACTTCTGTTTTAAGCAGTGTCATTTACTTCAACGAGTAAGTTGTTGATAGAAGTGTTTTACCTCTGTTTGAGGAGTGTTGTCTACTTTGATGTTTTGAAGATTTACCTTGTCATTATTGACATTATTATTGA
The DNA here is from genome assembly GCF_036898095.1 of Palaemon carinicauda. Taxonomy (NCBI): domain Eukaryota; kingdom Metazoa; phylum Arthropoda; class Malacostraca; order Decapoda; family Palaemonidae; genus Palaemon; species Palaemon carinicauda. The sequence goes on along the minus strand of NC_090745.1, from coordinate 47,733,316 downwards.
TTTTTGCAAGTGATTTTGACTTGAATATTTTTTCACCATGTCTACCGAAGATCGAAGTAATGAATCAATTCACGACACCCTACATTTGCTGAATTTTACACGTGTGTAGTCTAACCTAGAGAATATAGTGTTTGAAAACAATCCTCTTTTAAAACTTTTCATGTATATCCAATATGTAGACGATTGTTTTATTGTTATTGACGAAGAAAACTCTATCTTAAGGTTGAAATCCAAATCTTAAGGTGAATCAGTAATAAGATTTACTTATAAATGGAAACAAACAATTCTTTGCCTTTCCTAGATGTTCTGATCACTATGTCTGAAGGTGCTGTAAGATCCTCTGTTTATGTTAAATCAACTAACCTTGGTGACTGTATCAATTTTAATAGCATTTGTCCTGATAGATGCAAATTAGGAGTAATCATTGCATTATTCCACAAGGGATATCAAACTTGTATCGACCAGGAACCTTTCATAATGAAATTGGAAGAATTAACAAAATGTTAATCAATAAAATGCTCGTGAATGGGCCATCACCAGCTAAAAAAGAAAAACAAATAAACATTTATTTTCAAGGTCAGATGTATAGTAGCTACAAGTTTGAAGAAAATATACTGTAAAAGGTTATATCAGACCACATCAAACCTGGTGATATAGGTGGTGGCATAAACCTGAGGATTTAATACAAGAATAAGAAGTTGAAAAATTTGTTTACTAAAAATAAAGCTGTCAACAGACGTAGGGAAGTTTTTGATAGCCGTCATGTTGTGAACTCCTATTCGTGTAACCGGGAAGGAAGTAACTCCTCTATATATATTGGATACACCACATGTATTGTTGGAGAGAGACTCTGAATGCACTCACAGACTGGGTCAATCAAAAATCATATCATAGATTTCCATGGTGTAGCTAGGCAGAGAAAAAAACCTCTCACGGAATAGATAAAAGTTTTATATACAAGTCATTCAGTCGGATATCTTATATTGGCTGAAGCTATTTTATTAAAGATATGTAGCCATCTTTAAATTGTCAAGAAAGTTGTGATAGGCTTCTAAAAATTTGAAACACTGACTTTTATGCCCTTTCTATATATATGTATTACTGATTAATATATATTTTATTAATTATTATTGCTGATATTATATTAATTTTAACATTGAACCTGAATATATGTAGATTGTGGAAGTTTTGTGATGATATTAAGTTTTTATGTATGAATAAATTGTCTATAAGATGGTATGGTTTTGAAGTCTCCTTGATGAGAATTCACTTTGCTGTGTCGGAATGTATACGATAAAAGATAAAAAATTTCGTCATCGCCTAACTTCACCTAACGATAGCCACTGTTTACATTGCTTTATCCTTATTTTCACACATGTCATAAGAAAGTTCAATGAATTTAAAAAAAATTGCTCTGAATATAGGTTACGTATGACCGATAAAAAGAAACTTTTGCAATCTCCGATTTTCGTTACTTGCGCTAAGAAAATTTAGGTTTACAATTATTGCACATATACTAGTTTTTTCATCTTTTCTTTCTTCTAACTACAAACTTTTATATACCATTTTATAGCTGAATGAATCTCCTATAAGATGGTATGGTTTTGAAGTTTCTGTGATGAGACCTCTCTGTGCTTTGTCGGAATGTATACGAAAGAAGATAAAAAATTTCGTCATCGCCTAACTTTATCTAACGATAGCTGCTATTTATATTTCTTTTTTCATTTTTTTGATAACTAATTGAAAAACTTCAGTCCTTTTCCAAAAAAATGAGACCAATCTGACCTCTCTATGATGAAAATTAAGGCTGTGAGCGCGATTTGAAAAAAATATGTCGAAAAGGCCTTCAAAACTGAAAATGCCTGGGTGTAAAGGGATGGAAAATTCCAAATACCGCGGGGGGGGGGGGGGGGGTAAAAGGGTTAATACCAGCTTACTTGGATAGGCATTTAACCTTTTATTTTCGACTTGAGGTAACAACTTTCGGCTTGTAACAACTTAGTATTATTTCATTTTGATAATGGTAACATCTACAAATAGTCCTATTATTATTTTATACTAGTGTAAGACTTCGACGGAATATGATTTAAGGTTTTAGTTTAGCACGATTAAGGATGAAGTACAGTCCGAAAGCTTGTTGTAATGAATAGAAAAATAAAAGTAATAATTTCATGATGGTTATCTATTGTAATCTTAAGAACTTCCAGCCCAGAATTCAAGAGTGCCTACAGGAAACTGGAAAGGACCAGAGTGAAAATAGTTAAAGTACGCAGTCATCTTTTGTTCAACTGTTGTACAAGACGTAGATACTGCAAATCTACTCAAAAAGTTTACCAAAAGATAACAAACATTAACAACAAATGAAAATGATAGCCAGCAAACATAAAATATACACAAGATCCACAAAAATAATCAAGGCGTACCAAAAGTAAATAACAATATTGTATGAATTCTTACGACAAAGTAGGCTTTGAGTTGACTTCACAAATTTCTATGCAGCAAGATATAGAGAAAGATGAAAGGCGCCCAGGACAAGCATTACACAACATGACGGAGCACCGGGGACTCACTCCCTACTTGAATGTCGTCCGATTCAGCCCTATAATAAGAAAAGTTCAATTTCTCTAGGATCGAAGAGGAACCGGGTTTAGAGAGGCCTTGACTGCTTTGTGGCGCCCCGCAACTGAGCTTCAAGACTGCGGCCTGAGTCGTCATGCAGCAGTCATCCCATCATCATCCTGTCCGTCCTCTATATTGCTGATTTGCCACTTTCTAACCCTTTTTATATTTTGAGAGAATAATTATTTTGTTGATCCCTGTTACTGATTTCGAACTTATATATATTGTGTGAAGGCCTAGCCCTTCGGGGTTCTGGCCTATTAACCCAACAGTATTCTCCTTTATAAAGAGAGTTGTCAGACTGTCGGCAATGTTGGTACTTACGGCTTCGTCGTGTCCGACGATATTCCTTTTCTGGGCCATGCTATAGCGATACGTTGCTATATTATCTATGTGGCATATACTGCCACACTCTTTTTTACGACATGATGTTTGTTACATACGATTGTCATAGTGTTTGCTGCTGTCATTACCGACACTCTCGTAACTGGCAGCAGTTCTCGCCCAGTATTGGGTATAGTTTATGTGCCCCTGATTTAGGAAAAGCCTTGGGAGGCGGCGATGTCGTTACCTATTGGTGTAGTTATCAACGGCAAGGATATTATGTTATAAAGGCAGCTGTTTTTATTATCAGTGACTGCCTTTTTCTAGAGATATCTGTTGATGAGTATAAACCTCAAATTGGCATAAAGAAAGGCTATTATGTTATGAAGGCAGATGTTTTTATTATTAGTGACTGCCTTTGTATAGAGATATCTGTTGATGAGTATAAACCTCAAATTGGCATAAAGAAAGGGTATTATGTTATGAAGGCAGATGTTTTTATTTTTGGGCTCCGGCCATGTTGTGCTGATGGAAGGGTTCCATAGGTAGCCTTCTAATGGCTATTTGCTACAGTGATACTCCCAGAGAATTAAACCTAAGGTCTCCAGGATTCTAACTCCTGGCGCGAGTATCCAATAAAGGATATCGCATAATATCAGGGGAAGTATTCTAGATATGACACATGGAAATCTTCACCCTGAATAGATTTAACGCTTCGATGTAAGGGGGAAGAGTGGCAAAAGAAAGGAGTGCCATTCTAGGTACCCGGTGGATCTCCTTCCCTACTACTACTGCGACGCCATTCCTATTCTAGTAGCCTACTAAGAGTGTTGTGCTCCCCCTTAGCCCGGTGTTTTTCTAGTTTTTCAGAATTTTCCTCATGCAATCCCCAGCATCTTCGTCATATGGAAAGTTGAGTATTAATTCTTTCCTGTGTGCAATTTTAGTCTCCCTTTTCACAGTTAAATTTCAATAATTTAAGTGTGTATGGGTGAGCGTTGCCGAGACCGGAGGCAGCCATTTTATGACTGCTGTCGCCCGTTACATTCTTGCATATTATTTAGATAGTAGGGTGACACTTCCCGGTTTTAAGCTATTATATTAGTTAGTTAGGCAAGTTATACAAGATGTGATATTGCATACATGAAAATTATTCTTTTTCTATTATGTGACTTTACTTATTGTATGTGGGCGGGAGCCCCAGTGGTACCGATTACCTTTGCTGGGGCTCCTACCAGAGCACAGCTATTCTTGTTCTTAGTAAAGTAATTCCCCCTGTTTAGCCTCACCCTTATCGTTTCTTCTTGGTTCGAATGAGATGTTACATTCTCTAGAATCTACAGACAAGCTACGATAATTATTTTCTCTCTGAGAGAAGAGGCTAAACCCTTCCTCCCTTCCCGAGTGATGCCACTGTCATAGGCGGCAGCCACTGTCTCTCTTCATCGCCGTCGAGTAGAACGATATTCTTACTGCCTCCGGCTTTGATTCAGATAGTGACATATTCAGGGTGCCCTTGTCTTGCCGACGAAAATGTCGTCAGCACAGGAAGCCATGCTTCCCCAGCTCATTGTTTGAGGAAGGCGGCATACCTGCCGCCACCTCTGATATCAATGAACTATAAGACCCTCAACCCCTTCCCCCCCTCTGTCCTTTAGTGACGACATGCCGTCACAAGATTCTTTCACCGGTATTCTGACAATCATCCCGGCTTGGTAGGATGATTGCGTTACTGGCTGGTATCCTGCCGGCGGCAGTTAGTTCCATCATCTCTGCCCCCTTCCCCCTGACTCCCTTCCTTCACAGGAAGTTGATAAAATTGGGGGAAGATTGAGACGGCTTCTGACGGCTTCCAGTGCAAAACCTAACATACTTTGGAAAGTCCTCAGCCCTCTCTTGAGCTGCCATCCACATTCATTGCTGCCGACTTCATTGCCGGCAACAGGCTTTTTGTGGATGGGTGGGAGCCAGAATCTGATAGATTCTTTCCCCTTCCATTGGAACTTTCATTCTGATAAGGAGACAGTAGGCAGACTTATAGTGCCCTTATACATCCAGCTGTTATGTTCATTCATAATAGTAGGAAATTTTCCTTCCTTAATCTCTCTCTCCCTCTTTCAGTTAGCACCGTCAGGTACTAACCCAATACCGGCAGTGACTGCTGGCAAACTACTGTATACAACTATACAGTAGTTCATATGTTTTCTAACATAATCTGTATTTCCTATCGCAGACAATTGTTGAGACCATGATATTCTGTTGAGGCTGAGTACTCCCTCAACTCCCAGATGGTTTTCCTTGATCATCAGGGACTTACAATACCTGAACGGTATTAATGCAATACTACAGGTGGATAATGTTAGTATAAGCTATTTACTAACTATAACTCTAGTTTCTAGAGTTTCTCAACCTTGTAACCTCCCTATCAGGGAAACTGAATATTAACACTGACAGAGGTCTCAGCAATGGCCTGGGAGAGGAATTACAGATATGTGTTTTTTCTATATCCTTTCAAGCTTACTATCCTATGCTACCATAAACAATAGTGATTACTATTGTTATAATAAACTGTATGCTTTAATATCACTTATATAAAAAACAAAAAATACTCATTTAGTATTTTCCTTTACAGGATGACCCTATGGTGAAGTGCGGAGCGATGTTCTGCACCCACAAGGGGAAAGACTTCTGTGGCCTCACGATGTGTAGGACTCATGCCCCCTGCTGCATCGTCACAGGAGTCCTAAAATATTGGACCCGATGGGTTGCGCCACCTGCTCAGCCCTGCTGGCCAATGGCTTCGGCAAAGCTCCCCTAGTTACCCTAGAGGCTAGGGATACAGCGAGGGACACCCTTCACAAATGGGTAAGAGGGTACCAAAAGAACTCTCCAGGACCATACCTACCCAATGACTCCCTGAGGTGCCTACTGTTCCCCAAGGCTCTGGCGAGTGTGGTGGTGTCCCAGGAACAGCTCCGGTCCCCCTTCGTCCAACTGAAAATTGACTCGGACATTAACAAGGCCCTAGAGGGCATGGACATCCACAAAGAGAGGATGTCAGAAGTGTCCACCGACACTGAACAGGACCTACTACAAGGTGGCCCTGAAGAGAACGTGGACCATCCCCAGGTGGAGGAAGAAGAATTCCTATCAACGGCAACAGACGACCCTCAGTTTGCCGTGATGGCATCCAACCTCTGTCATCAACATCCTCTGCCCCAACTCCACAACCTGTAGCTCAGGCTAATGCAAGCGAAGAGATTCTTACATCTCGACAACGTTTGATGGAGTCGTTCCAACGGGAACAAAAAACGATGCAGGAATCATTTAGGGAACAGCAAAGGATGATGCAGGAGAAGATCGACCGTATTGGAACCACCAGGGGCACTTCTAAGAAGCCTCTTAGAGTGTCCGATCTCCCTCATTGCTCCGAATCCAATCCCTGGAGTTATGCAGTGCATATGCCAATGATGAATGGCAAACTGTTCGTTTCCGAGAAGTTGGGGGCCAGATGGATAGAAGACCTTGAGTTCTGGCCTAACTTTTCCGCTCATCCAGAGTGCTATGTGAGACTGTGAGACAAAAATGCGGCCCGAGAGGAAACGGTCCCCAAAGAGGTCATCGTGTTTGAACACGACAAGGCGCAAGCCATCCTCCTGAAGACCCTGAAGGGAGCTGGATATACAAGCTCCAAAGTCTCAGCACTGAGCAAGAAACACCCCACCTTTCTTGCACCTTCCTCCATCTCTTTTCCCTTTACGGAGAAAGCACTAGACTTTGCCGCCATTCTGTCTAGCACTGCCTACCTGCGAAGCAAAGTGGAAGGATGTCCACATAACCTTCTCCGTCTCCAAGTTAGACCCAGAGATCGCAGGGCAACAGTTCTATGAGAACCTTCCAAAGTTGCCAGACCATCTTCTGAGGAAGGAACAGGAGTCGAAGAAGAGACTTGCGGCTTCTCTCTCTCATCAGAATTGCTTAGAACTAAGTGCAGGTCAACATAATACCCCAGAAATCTTCCTCTTCCTAGCTAAATCTCACATGGGTACCCTTGTGAAAGACCTCTATGCTTTCCTCAGAGCGAGGAGATCTTGCAGAGAGTTCGTCCTGACTTCAGCAACCATCAGGCACGAACCAAGGAAGCTGATTATCTTGAGGATCTGGGGTAAAGACCTCTTCCAACAGGAACTGGTACAAGAAGTCATCGCGAGGGCAGCAACGGAGAACAGGAACCTTCTCCAACAGTGGGGCATGTCCTCTAAAAGGAAATCTTTGGAAGGAAATCCCCAGCCCAAGAACAAAAGGGTGAAGAGACCACGAAGACTGGCACAAATCCCCGCCATGACTATGACCACGATGCCTCAGACCTCCTTCCAGATGGTTCCTCAACAACTGGTAGCCCAATTACTAGTGATCAACCCTACCTTTGAGAGGCAGTCGACTTCCTTTCGCCCCAGTCAGAAAGGAAAAGGTCCTAAGAGAAGTTCTCCAGGAGGTAATTTCTCTCGGGGCCGAGGAGGACGTGGTCGTGGAAACAAATCAGCAGGAACCACCAAGCAATGAGGGGTTCCAGGTAGGGGGCAGACTACTTCACTTTCGGGATCGCTGGACATTCGATCCCTGGGCTCACAGCCTAATCACACAGAATTCCACCCCATTTTCTAGAATTCTTCCAACACTCCACCCCCTTGTTGGAAGAATATACCTCAGAACTCATGAACAAGAAGGTGATAAAGAAAGCAAAGTCCATCAAGTTCCAGGGACGGCTGTTTTGTGTTCCCAAGAAAGACTCAGACAAACTCAGAGTCATTCTAGACTTGTCTCCACTCAACAAGTTCATCAAGAACAACAAGTTTCGGATGCTTACTTTGCAACACATAAGGACCCTTCTGCCAAAAGGGGCGTACACGGTCTCAATAGACCTAGCAGATGCTTACTGGCATCTCCCAATGAGTTGCCTTTTCTCCTCCTACCTAGGATTCAAACTACAGAAGAAGAAGTTTGTCTTCAGAGCAATGCCCGTCGGACTGAACACAGCCCCAAGGATATTCACGAAGCTAGCAGACAAAATCGTCCAACAGCTACGTACCGAAGATGTTCAAGTGGTAGCATATCTAGACGACTGGTTGGTATGGGCAGCATCCAAAATTACTTATCTGCAAGCAGCCCAAAGAGTGGTCCAGTTTTTGGAACACCTGGGCTTCAAGATCAACCACAAGAAGTCTCGTCTCACTAAAGCTCAACAATTTCAGTGGCCAGGGAATCCAATGGAACTTAAAGTCACACCACCTCTCCATTCCATCAAAGAAGAGGAGAGAAGTAGCGGGATCTGTCAGGAGACTAATCCGTCACAAGAGGATTTCAAGACGCCAACAGGAAAGAGTATTGGGCTCTCTCCAATTTGCAGCAGTAAAAGACCCTGTGCTAAAGGTACGTTTGAAAGATGAGTCAGGAGTCTGGAGGAAATACACATCAAACTCTCAAAGAGATCAACTAAGGTTGGCCCCGGCCTTGTTGCGCACGCAATTAAAGTCGTGGTCAACAGCCAAGAGTCTAGCGCGGATAATTCCCCTGCAACCACCGCAACCATCAGTGGTGATACACACGGATGCCTCCTTGGAAGGATGGGGAGGTCATTCTCACGACAAGAAAGAGCAAGGGAATTGCTCGCGCCAGTTCAAAACTTTTCATATCAACATTTTGGAAGCTATGGCAGTATTCCTGATGTGTAAGAAATTATCCCCTCGCAGATCAATCCACATCAGATTGGTCCTGGACAATGAGGTGATAATAAAGTGTCTAAATCGACCAGACTCAAGATCACCCCACATCAACCATGTGATGTTAGCCATCTTCTACCTGGCAAGGAGGAAGGGATGGCACCTATCAGCAGTTCACTTACAAGGGTTCCGCAACGTGACGGCAGACGCTCTATCCAGGCGAAAGCCCATAGAGACAGAATGGTCCCTAGACCCAAACTCATTCTCCTTCATCTCGGAAAAAGTACCAGAAATGCAGATCGACCTCTTCACAACGAGCGACAACAAGAAACTACCTCGTTACATAGCCCCTTACATGGACCCTCAAGCAGAAGTGATGGATGCCATGTCCCTTGACTGGAACAGGTGGAATTGCATTTACCTGTTTTTACCAACCAATCTCCTGCCAAGAGTCCTCGACAAGCTAAGATCCTTCAGAGGGACGGCAGCAGTAGTAGCCCCCATGTGGCCCAAAAGTAATTGGTTTCCTCTAGTTTTAGAGTTGAAACTGAAGCTGTTTCCTCTGCCAAACCCAGTGCTGTCTCAACTGGTCTAGAATTTGACTGTCTACACTTCATCCTCGAGAACCAGCAACCTACATCTCATGATTTTCTCGCCTTAGTAGCGAACAAACATTTGGAATCTCAAAGGATAAAGTTGACTTTATCGAGGAGTACAAGTCAAGTTCGACTAGGAGGCAATACGAATCGTCATGGAAGAAATGGGTGTCCTTTGTGAAAGCAAGGAAACCGACAGAGATTTCGATAGATTTCTGTCTTGCATTCTTCATACACCTTCACGAACAAGGCCTGGCCTCTACTACAATTACTTTTTGTAAATCCGGCCTGGCTAGACCACTTCTGTACGCTTTAATAAGATCCCGAAAGCATGCGCTAGACTAAAGCCTGCAGCGCCACCAAAGCCCATTACATGGTCTTTAGACAAAGTCTTGCACTATGCTTTGAACCTGGACAATGAGGACTCTACTCTAAAGGATTTAACACAGAAAGTAAATAGTCTGTTCGCAATAGCCTCAGGGGCTAGAGTTAGTGAAATAGTGGTCTTATCCAGAAACGAAGGCCATATTCAGTTCCTAGACTCAGGAGAACTAAACGTTTTTCCTGATCCTGCCTTTCTTGCCAAGAACAAGCTACCTACCAAGAGGTGGGGTCCTTGGAGAATCTGCCCATTGAAGGATGATGCCTCTCTGTGCCCAGTAGTGTGTCTTAAGGTCTATCTTCGAAGAACTTTAAACTTCAAGGGAGGACAGCTCTTCAGAGGCAAAACTTCAGGATCAAACCTATCTTTAAGAAAACTGAGAGTGAAGCTCACCTACTTTATTCGCAGAGCGGATCCTGACAATACACCCGCATGTCACGATCCAAGGAAAGTTGCTTCTTCGTTGAACTTCTTTCAACATATGGACTTTGAGAGACTCCGCTCAGACACTGGGTGGAGATCATCCAGTGTCTTCTAAAAACATTACGCGAAGCAAGTACATGAAATAAAACACTTTGTGGTGGCGGCGGGTAGTGTGATTAAACCCATCGTCTAGTGCTGCGATGAACAGTGGACTGTTTTGGGACTTTACAGAGCATTGGGTGCATGGGTATAGCTCCCCACTATTGCAGATCACAGCTATTGTTGACATACTGTTCTGTGTAGGTGCATATCTTATCAATACGCCAGTGATGAGTGAACGTTTGCGTTACGGTGTTTATGCATTTCCGAACATCAGACTATGTCAGATAGATTTGGTTTCACATCTCCATTGAGTGGCATTATTATATATTTTTTTCTACACGAGAAAATATGTGTTTTGGTGTGTTGTAATGCTGGATCAGATTCATACTTTGTTGTAACTACATTTGATAATTTAGTTGCATAATAAAATACTTAACTGTATTTGTGTATTATCACTGCTCCCTCAGTTATAAGCTAATAAAGTACGCTAGAGTTTTACTAAAACCCCTTTATGGGGCTTATATCCTTGAAATCACAATAGTGCTTTCTAGAGGAAAAAAACTTACACTCTTAAGGTAAGTAAAAAGGTAGGCTTCAATGTTTTCCTCTTTGTTCCAATGGAAATACAAACCTTGAATCCTCATTGTCAATATTGACATTTTCCCTGCTTTGGGCAGGAGGCATTAAACCAGCTCCAGGTTTAGTGGAAATGACAGATCTCTGGAATTTCACATATAGGTTTAGTAGAACAGATAAGGAAATCTTTTCAAGGTGGAAGGCACATACACAAACCCACAGCTAATAGTAATTTCAAGACAATTCTCTGATATACTTCCATCAGCACGACATGGCCTGAGCCAAAAATTGGATTTTGATCAAAGGGAAAAATCTATTTTTGGGTGAGAGGGCTATGTCGTGCTGATGGAACCCACCCTTTTGCTGATCCCTCCCAAAATTACTTTATCTGTGGCTATTTCCACTTAATGGCAAGAATAGGGATGGCGTCGCAGTAGTAGTAGGGAAGGAGATCCACCGGGTACCTAGAACGGCACCCCTTTCTTTCGCCACTCTTCCAACTTACATTGCAGCGTTAAATCTATTCGGGGTGAAGATTGCCATATGTCGTATCTAGAGTACGTCCCCTGATATTATGCGATATCCTTTATTGGATACTCACGCCAGGAGTTAGAGTCCTGGAGACCTTTAGTTTAATTCTCTGAGAGTATCACTGTAGCAAATATCCCTTAGAAGGCTACCTATAGGAACCCTTCCATCAGGACGACATGGCCCTCTCACCCAAAAATAGATTTTTCACTTTGATCAAAATCCATTTATTAGTGACTGCCTTTTTATAGAGATATCTGTTGATGAGTACAAACCTCAAATTGACATAAAGAATGGATATTATGAAGGCAGATGTTTATTATCATTGACTGCCTTTTTATAGATGTATCTGTTGATGAGTATAAACCTCAAATTGACATAAAGAATGGATATTATGTTATGAAGGCAGATGTTTATTATTATTGACTGCCTTTTTTAGATATATCTGTTGATGAGTATACCTGTAAACCTTAAATTGGCATAAAGAAAGGATACTATGTTATGAAGGCAGATTTTTTTTATCATTAATGACTGCCTTTTTATAGAGATATCTGTTGATGGGTACCAACCTCAAATTGGCATAAAGAAAGGATATTACATTATGTAGGCAGATGTTTTTATTATTAGTGACTGCCTTTTTATAGAGATATCTGTTGAGTACAAACCTCAAATTAGCATAACAACCTTACTTCAACAACTTGTGAGGTAGCTTTATGCTGGTCAGTTTTGGAGTTCTCTTTTGCGAAAGATTCTCCTTAACTAGACTTGAGATTTAACTATTACATTTACTTAATTATTTCCATCACTTTATTCAGATCCTTTGAGGACGTAGATTGGATTGTGCATCTTACAAGTGGGATTCTATTACGATCCCTCTTGTCAGATTTTGGTTTCAAGTTTAGCCTTCTATTTATATTTGATTGCTCCATTTATCGAAGCGTTGATATATTTGTAAGGTAGGTGTCTCCGTTACCTTCCTATTGGCCCTTTCTCTGCGGAGAGAGTAGAATTTTGTTTTTGAGGAGCATTCTTGTTCCTTTTTTTATCTGAATGATATTCAAATGTTTAAAGGGGAAAATATCAATTGACTTTACTTCTAATCTAATGCCATTATAGGAGTCTGAATATTGTGGTCACTTTTCCCTTTACTAACCATTCCTTTCAGTGTGGTGGTCTAAAGAGACTAAAATACTTAAGGCCGTTTTTTCCTCTTTACTGGCGGAATCTTCGAAGAAGATACATTGTTGAGTTCCGATCTGTGCTAGGACCTAAGGTATCCCTGTGGTCGTGATACCTGCAGGATACATGTTCAATGCGGGATAATGAAGGGTCCAATCTCCTATTGGGGCTCTCAGGACTGCAATATGGTAAGGACTTACATTATTTTGGATGGATATTGGAGGGTGTTCTTACACAAAAGGAATGCTGAGTCAAAGGCTTCTTATCTTCCTTTTGTAGCTTGGAAGGATGCTCTTTTCCGAATGAGGTCCCGGTCTCGGTTTTGGGGTACGCTCCACCTAAACCCATTTCTACCGTTCAGTTCTATGTAGATGAAACTTTTAGGTTTTTGAGCCTTGACGTGGAAAATTTATCCTCGGTTTTTTCTTTATCTCTGGATTGAGAATTGGGTTTCCTATCGGTAGTAGATTCGGATGAACCCCTCCCTCATGTGGATGATTCTTACCTGTCAGAATTGGACGAGTTTAGTGTGACTTCCATGAGAGACTCGGTGCGTTCCGTTTTTTCAACTGCCGTCACTACGGTGGCTGCTCTATCACAATTAGGTGCTTTTACTGAAAGGTTGGCCACTCTTATAGCGCCCGACACAAGGGTTTTTCCCTTTACTTCGAAAGCCTTTTTGGCTGGGGAAAAGGCCTTCAAGGGGTGTAAGTCTCTTCTGGTCTTGGAAGATGGGAAACCTGGGTCACTCGTTCTTCCCTTTGACATTGAACACTGGTTGGATATTCAGTTTACTTTTGTTGAGGGAAAATTAGATAAGGATATAGCTAGCCGGCAGTTAATGTAAGACTGCCGAGATTTCCGGCACACCTAGTTAAGGCGAAATTGGAGGCTAGGGAGAGACTCTCAGCTTCGATGTCTCTTCAATGCTTTGTAGAAATGATGATTGGTAATCTGTTGATGCCCTGGTCTTTTCGCTTTTGGCCGAGATGCGCATGGCTACTTTTATGAAGGATCTTTTCAACTTTTTTCAGGCTTGTAGAGTCTGCAGGAAGCAGGTCTTAGCTTCCGCGATCATTCGTCTTGAACCGAAGCGTCTTATTGACGCCTGTATTGAGGTAAAGATCTTTTTCCACAGAATTTAGTAAGGAGATCTTGGATAAAGCGGCAGCAGAACGTGAGAGTCTTTTCTGGAGATGGGGAAGATCTCAAAAAAGGGAAATTATTCCTGGGGTTGGCCCTTAACCTAAGAGGGTCCGTGCACCAACATAACTTAGGAGGCCCTTCATCTCTGCTTCAGGTAGTGCAGGATCTTTTCACTGTTCCTCACCCAGTGACTTCACGGTCCACAACATTCAATCCTGGATTTGAACAAGGCCCTCGTCCTCTCGTCCCCCCAAGACTGTAAGAGGGGGTAGAGGTCGATCCTTCAAAGGTCGTAGGCCAGGGAGTCGGGGTCTCCGACGTAACAGGGAACAAAGGGCAATCATCCTCAACCTAGTAATGAAGATACTCCAGTAGGGGGAAGACTGTTATGGTTCAAGGACAGATGGCCGTTCAGTCTTGGCCACAAAGCGTTAATTCCAACGGTTTAGGCTGCAAATGGAAGAGACAAACCCCAAGGATCAAGAGATTTTTCCAGAAATTAACACCACATCTGGTACAATATGTGCAGGACCTTTTGGGAAGAGAATTATCCGTTGCACGAAATCTATGAAGTTTCGAGGTCGTCTATTCTGCATGGCAAAGAAAGTTTCGATATTTTCTCGAACTATTTTTGACTTGTCTCATCTAATTCTATTCGTTCTTTGCAACAAGTTGTAGAGGCTGATTATTTCGCAGATAAGGACCTTACTACCTATAGAACTTACCAACGCTTATTGGCATCTTCCGATAGGTCGACGCTTCTCCCTCTACCTTGATTCCAGGTAAGAGAGAAAGGCTTGGATATTCAGAGATATGTCCTTTGAGCTCCCTCAGTAAGGGAATGCACGAAAGCAACATATCACATAGCAAGATTCCTCCAATATCTTGGATTCCAAATAAACTTCCAGAAGTCAAGGCTGGACTCAAATTTCCCGTGGATAGGGATTCGTTAGATTCTAACGACTCATGCCCTCTCTATTCCTGCTGCCAAGAGGAAGGAAATAGCCCGGTCAGTTTGAACTTTCATCTCCTTGAGAAAGACCACCAGACATTGTCAGGAAAGGGTTCTGGGCTCATTTCAATACGTTTCTATAACAAACCCTCTCCTCAGGGTCAGACTCAAAGATGCAAGCAAGGTTTAGAAGAAAGGAGCTTCCACAGCTTTCCGCGATCATCAGAAGACGACCCAAGGGTTGTTTTGACGGTAACTCTGTCAGTGGTCACATGCCAAGAGTATTTCAAGACGGTTCTATTGCACTTTCCTCCTCCTACAGTGTTTCTACCTACGGATGCCTCACTGGACGGTTGGGGGGGGGGGGGGAGGTCATGCTCCTCTCAAGAAAGTGCAAGGTCGTTGGTACCAGAGTTTCAGGCAATTCCATTTCAATATCTGGTGACCATGGCAGTGTTTTTATCCCCGCAAAGTCTATATTTACAAAACAACATTAATTTCCGTCTTGTATTAGACAGCAGAGTAATGGTTCATTGCATCGACAGGCAAGGGTCAAGATCTCCCCTATTAAACCATGTACTGATTGCCATTTTTTCATTGGCATAGAGGAGGAGGTGATCTCTGTCTGCATCTCACCTCATGGAATCTGGAATGGGATGGCAGGCTCTATCTCGAACACATCCATTATAGACAGAAGAGTCTCTAGATGAATCATTTCCTTTCATGCAGGAGGTAGTCCCAGGTCTTCAAGTGGACCTGTTTGCAACGAGTTTCAACAAGACAATTAGCAATTATGGAGATCTAAAGGTGATAGGCATGGATGCGTTATTCATGAATTGGAATCGTTGGAAGAAGATTAACGTATTCCTACCCTTCAATTTTCTCTTGAAGGGTTAGACGAGTTCTGTTCGTTCAGGTGGACAGCAGCCCTGGTTGCTCCTCTTTGGCCGACGAGCAACTGGTATCCTTTGTTGATATGATGAACTCCAGGCTGGTACCTCTACCCAGCCCGGGCCTGTCTTAAGATGTACAGAGGAAAACTGTCTTCGCTTCATCTTAATAACCAAATGTCCTTCTTCCACTACTTGGAATCGGTATGAAACTTTGTGGAAGAATTGGGTTTCATATGTAGAAGATGAAAATCCTTCTTCTAAATCTATGGATTTTTGTTTAGGCTTTCTGATCGACTTACATGCGGCAGATTTAGCATCCTCCACGATTGCGACTTGTAAGTCAGCTCTACCTGGAACCATTTTATATGTTTTTGACATAGATTTTAACTCTGTCCTCTTTGCCACGATTCCGAAAGTTGGTTCAAGGTTGAGACCAGCAGTCCGATCGAGGCCGGTCTCCTGGGTATTGGATAATGTTTTATAACTAGCTTCGAAAATTGATGATCAATGTCTTTCCGAATTTTATCTCGAAGAGGGATTTTTCTATTCGCTATGGCTTCTAGTACTCTGATTAATGGAGTTATGGCTCTCTTTAGAGATGAGGGTCACAGAGAATTTACAGACAATGATGAAGTTAATTTATACTCTGATCCTACACTTTTGGCTAAGATAGGCTACCATCTAAACATTAGGGACCATGAAAAATAGTTCCCATTGGAAGTGATCTCACCCCGTGTCCAGTACAGTGTTTAAAGACATATCTGGATAGGACAAAAAAGGTTAAAACGGGCCAATTCTTTAGAGGTGAGACGGTCGGTTCAGAGTTGTATTTGAAACAACTGAGAGCAATATTGGTTTATTTCCTTTGAAGAGCAGACCCCACTAGTATGCTGTTGGGTCATGACCCTAGAAAAATGGAATTATCTCTGAACTCCTTTCAGTATATGTCATTCGAAGCTTTACAAGCTTATCCTGGTCGGAAGTCCACCATGGTGTTTTTCAAGCATTATATGAAGCAATTGGATGAAGTTCGTCATTTTGTGGTGGCAGTAGGTGATATTATAAAACCTGCTGCAACGACGTAGCCCTCAAGTGCGTCCTTGGGCATTCTTCAACTTATTTTCTTTAATAAGTAATCTGTCGGTTTTTGCTTCATGATCTACATTAAACGATTTCAAATATTTTAAAATTCAGGATTCAATTTAGTTTCTCTGAATTTTATGTGTACCTACGCGAGCATACTATTCTTCCTTTAGAACTGAGTTTAATATAATTCAGTTTCTTTGCCCCACCTCTTTGCTTGTTGGAGGCTTCTATTTCACAGTAGCTCAACTGTGACGTGGAATGACGGGCAGGAACGTATAGGGGCACTCGAAGGTGATAGGATGAGTAACGTCTCCTTATCTTTCCTTCCCTTTAGTGCAGTGGTTCCCAAACTATCTTACCTGACGCCCCCTTTTTGCTTCCAGTAGACCCGTACGCCCCCACTCCTCTCTTTTTTTTTTATATGAAATGATTCTTACATTTATTTCTTAGCATTGTACAGGAAAACCGATTTCTGTTTGTATTACATTTTAATAATGGAAGCCACTCAAACAAATAATAGTACATTCCAGTAACTAAAAACGAAACATTTGGTTCAAAGTGAACGAAAAAAAGGTTTGAACATTAACAAATTGGCAAAATTGAGTTGCAATTTTAAGAATAGATAATTTGAAAACATGGTATATAATATTTGGAAATACTTATGAGACTAAGGCACAATTTCTGGTCAAATTTAGTGAGATGGATATTTGTTCTTTTAATGATTTTATTATTCTATTAAACAAGTAATTTCGAGCAGATGACTTCACGCCCCCCTTGTATTGTCCTCACACCCCCTAGTGGGGCGCGTCCCCCAGTTTGGGAACCACTGCTTTAATGGATTAGACTGGGTAAGGTCTGTTTGGGGTGCAGATATCTATGGGTATCTTAGGATACGTCCCTTATTATACACGATATCTTCGGATAGTCGTTTCCGGGGGTTGGAAGCCCGTGATACCTAATAGCAATTCTCTTGTAATATCAATCGCAGAAATATTATACGGTAGAGTAGAAGTTGCCAGAAGGAACTTTCCATCAGGACAACATGGCTATCTCACCCAAAAATAGATTTTCCTACGTCAAAATGCCTTATATATACATATATATATATATATATATATATATATATATATATATATATATATATATATATATATATATATATATATATTGTAATGGAATTAACGTATTTAATTTATTTTTTTATTTTTGCTGTGCATTTGATTTTCGCACTTTAAAGTAAATTTTTGCTTGTTTTTGTCCAGTTTTGTTTATATGTCTTTTGAAGGCTGGACTTGGGATGTTTTCCTCCCCTCAAAGGATAGTTTTAGCTTTAAATTGGTACGTCACGCATGTAAGTGTTTTTATCTTTTCATGTTGATGATCTTTCAGCTGTTCATCGTCTATTTTGTTTTCGTCCCCGCTGGTGAGGTGGGGCCCTTTGGAGTGGAAAAAACGACAGTTAGCGGCTCGGCTCCTTATAGAGAGGTTTTCAGCTCCCATATTTCCTGACGGCTTGTGGCAAGTTTCGAGAAATGTTCTGAAGACGTCCTCGATGTTTGTGCAGCTGGTGGCATCTTGGAGGTGTTCCTTGCCATCCCCTATGAACTGTATTTGTGCTGACGTCTCCTCAGTTCCTGTAAGGGGCCGTGTGATGCCCTTCCTAGCATTTCATACTTTTGGATGTGAGCTTCATCCATCGTTGCCCGTGCCCTCAGCCTGCTGAACCTCTGAAGTCGTCAAGGGGCCTCCCAGGGGCGGAGAAAAGGGTAAGATCCGAGACCCTGTGTGTTATGTTGTGACCAATCCAACCCATAGACGACTTATGTTGAGTGTCTCCTACTTGGTGGTATTGCTGACATTTACAGTTGGAGATGAAACTATGTGACGTGTTGCTGAGGGAATGGTATTTGTAGAAGAGTTAATTGATATTAGCTGGATGATGTTTATTTTCAGTTTTCACAATGTATGTTTATTGCCATTTAACTGTGTTAATCAATTAGGTTTAAGTATATTTTCTTACTTTGTCTCCTTCTATCAAAACGACCCATGCATATGTGGTTTCTATCTCTACCTAGTAACTTTTTCTTTTACTTTAGTGTGCTAGTTAGCTAGGCGAATGTGTCTTTGTGGAATTGTAATAACCAGTTTGTTTTTTCTTCCCTAAAGTTCAGTTTTCAAGGGATCTCTTTGTAATTTTAAGTTATTAATTGTAATAAATAATTCAAGTGTTTGTTTAGTCTCTGTATCCTTCTCTTTGAGGAAGTTCCTTGGATTGTTTTTGTTCTGGTACGAGTCCTACTCACTATCATAGTGGTAAGGGGTTTATGGTAGATAAAGAATCTGTGAACTCGTTACCATCTCTTAAGAGTTCATAACATAAATGGCAACCGTGGCAGGATCTATTACCAGACATTAACGTTCACAGGATTTTCTCGAGGAGGAGTGCAGAGAAAAGTGGGAGGATAGTTTTGCTTGATAGGCTTTCAAGTGGTAGGAGTATTTTCTCCCTCCCCCCCTCTCTCTCTCTCCCTCATTCCCATTTTTGCTTAGAACATGCCTTATTTCGAGCTTCAAGTTGAGGAGGCTGCGGCCGAATTTCTCAGTAGCCCTGATTGGGAAGACAATATTTTTTATTTGAAAAGAGAGGAGTTGTGGTTCTTGTCTCAGTTTTTGCATTTGGAACTGCCATCAGAAATTCGTAAGGGGCAGTTACTTAAAGAAGTACTGAAAGCTGCTAAAGAGCACCAAAAGAGAGTAAGTGTTTCACATATGAACAAAGATGAAGAACAGGACAAAGTCACTAACGATGGAAACCAGGAACTAGATAAAAGTAACATTCATCAGGTAAGTGAATTGAGACTCAGTATTTTAAGGGAGGAAGCGAAGATTAAAGAGTTAGAGTTAAAAGCCATGCAGTTGCAAGCTGAAGAAAAAGCTAAAAAAAGGGAACACGAGATTATCTTGCAGACAGTACGTAACGGTAATAATAATAGAAATAGTAGTTCAGGGGATAATTTTAATGTAACGTCAGCGTTGAAGTTGGTACCTTTGTTCAATGAGGAAGATGTTCCAGAATTTTTCACTTCTTTCGAAAGGATAGCTAAAAGGTTGGTTAGGCCAAAGGACATGTGGACCACTATGATTCAGTGTCGTTTGAAAGGGAAGGCTCAGCGAGTATATAACACACTTAATGAAGATCTTTGTAACGATTATGATACAGTGAAAGCCATAATTCTTAAAGCCTATGATTTAGTTCCTGAGGCCTATAGGCAGAAATTTAGCAATTTTAAGAAAGAGTCAGGGATGACATTTGTGGAATTTGCGAGGCAGAAGGAGCAGTTTTGTGAGAACTGGTTGAAGTCAAAGGATATTGATATTTTTTCTAAATTAAAAGAATTAATTTTGGTAGAGGAATTTAAAAGGATGTGGTTAGGGAGTTAAAAATACATTTGGACGAGTTGAAACTGGACTCCTTGCAGGAGATCGCTATTGCGTCGGACGAGTACTCCCTCGCCCATAAGCAGGAAAAGGTAACTAGGGAAGTATCTGTAAACAATAGGAAATTTTTCAATGGTGGTTGGAGATGGAATAACCAGAACAGACAACAGGAGTCGGAGAAACCCGATTTTGGCAGAAATAAGAATAATAGGAAAAGTGATAATGATAATAAAACTAGTAGTAGTTTAAACAATGGTAGTTCTCGCAGTTATGTTAATACTAGTAGGAATGTAGGTAACAGTAAGGCTTCGGAGTCAGGAATAGTCTGTTTTTGGTGTTGTAGAAGAAGTCATGTAGAGTCTCAGTGTTTCTCGAAAAAGAAATATTTCAAAAGAAACCCGAAACCTGTTAACGTTGTAAGAGCAGCTGAACCGCCAAAGGAAGACGAATCTAGATGACTTAGATTTCGTAAGTACATAACTGACGGATCTATTTTCACGGATATGACTAAACGGATTGGGACAAATGTTAAAGTAATGAGAGATACTGGGGCCGCTCAGTCATTAATTTTACGAGGGTCTGTCCCAGATGGATATTTATATAAGAATGATGAGTATGTCGTATTGGGTGGTATCCCGAACACAGTGGATTCATACCCATTAGAAACTTTTTTTCTTGATACTAAATATTTTTCAGGTGAGGTAAAGTTGGCTGTTGTTGATAGTTTGCCAATTCCCAAGATATATGTAATTTTTGCTAACGATTTATCCATTACAGATGAATCTTGTATCTTTCCAATTCTGTCTGTGGTCGAAGTAGGGGACGACCACTGTCCTATAAATGACATTTTAAAACCTATCTCTGTGATAACGAGGTCAAAGGCAAAAGAGGTTGACCTGGCCGAGGTTGAGTTGGATTTGGATGTGATTGATGGACATAAGACTGACTTTGTGACAAATGGTGTACTTAATTTTCGAGACGTGGTGTGGGATTCCAAGGCTTTTAGAAAATCCCAGACTGTTGAATTTAATGAAGCAATTAGTAGTGATATTAGTGATTTATCTAAGCCAGTATTCTGTAAAAGGAAAGGGTTGCTTTACAGGGTTAGTAGGTCAGCTGTTGCACCTGCTGACCAGGTAGAAGTTTCTCGTCAGTTGGTAGTTCCTGATGAGTATAGGAAAAAAATTTTGTTTTTGGCTCATGAAAATAATCTTGCTGGGCATTTTGGGGTCAGAAAAACTTTTCAGAAGGTCGCACAACATTTTTATTGGCCCCGAATGCACCGAGATATAAAGCACTATGTGCTTTCTTGCAAAGTGTGTCAGTTGGTGGGGAAGCCCAACCAAAAGATACGTAAAGCCCCACTCATTCCCATACCTTCAGTTGGGGAGCCTTTTGGGGAGGTGGTGATCGATGTCGTTGGTCCTCTCCCGCGGACGCGTGGTGGTAATGAGTATTTATTAACAATTGTGGATCGGATGTCTCGCTTCCCGGAGGCTATTCCCATGAGGAGTATTCGGAGTGAAAAGATCGTCGATAATAATTTAATTGGCTTCTTTACTAAGTTTGGTATACCTCGCACTTTGCAATCTGATTGTGCTACTAATTTCACAAGCAAGTATTTTAAGAATAAAATGTCTGAATTAGGGGTAAAACACATTACCTCTTCCCCATATCACCCTGAGAGTCAGGGCCAGGTGGAACGGTTCCACCAGACCCTAAAGTCTATTTTGAGGAAGTTTTGCATGGAGTCAGGAAGAGAGTGGGATAAGGAGGTCCCGTATGCCTTATTTGCCATTCGTTCCATTCCTAATGAGGCTTTGGGATACTCCCCTTTCGAGATTATTTTTGGGCATTGTGTACATGGGCCCTTGAAAGTTGTACGTGAACATTTGGAGGAGGGAGACTCCCGAGATCAACATTCTTGATTATTTGTCAGGACTTCAAGAGAAATTAAGAAAGGCTTGGGAGTTTGTTAAAGAGAATTTAGCAGAAAGCCAGGAGGTGATGAAAAACAAATACGATGTTGGGACTCAAAAAAGGGTGTTTAAACCTGGTGATAGTGTTTTAGTTTTATTGCCCTTCCCAGGAAATCCTCTGAGGGCACAGTTTTCAGGGCCCTGGAAGGTTCTAAAGAAATATAATGATGTGATTTATTTGATAGAGACCCCAGGTAAAAGGAGAAAAACTCGAGTATGTCATATTAATATGCTTAAACCTTATGTAAGTAGAGATGTAGAATTAGTTGGAAATGTAGACGTGGATCCCGTCACCTTAGTCAATGTAGAAGTAGACACAGAAGTAGATACAGTAGAATCAGTAGTTAATAATAAATTATCTGTTACACCTGATACATTGAACAGCAATTCTGAAATATTGAATAATTTACAAATTAAATTTCAGCATTTGGATCACGATAGGTCTGTATCATTAATTAGCCTGATTAATGAATACAAAGATATTTTTCAAGACACTCCAGGTAGGACTACGGTTCTAGAACATGATGTGGATGTGGGGGATTCTAAACCTATTAAACAATGCCCCTACCGACTTAACCCAGTAAAGAGAGACATTGTGAGAGAGGAGGTGTAATATATGTTAGATAATGATTTAATTGTACCCAGCAGTAGTCCGTGGAGTTCGCCTGTGGTATTAGTTAAAAAAGAAGGCGGACAACACCGTCTATGCTTCGATTATAGAAAGATAAATGCTGTAACCAGAACAGATTCCTTTCCTCTACCCAGGGTGGAAGACTGTATTGATCGTGTTGAGTCTGCCAAATTTTTGACAAAATTAGATCTTTTAAAAGGCTATTGGCAGGTCGGTCTTTCACCCCGGGCGAGACAGATTTCAGCCTTTGTGACAGGTGACGGCCTTTTCGAATGCAATGTAATGCCATTTGGAATGAAAAATGCGGCTGCTACCTTCCAAAGGTAAATGAATTGCATAACACAGAATTTGGAGGGTTGCATTGTCTACATAGATGACCTTATCATTTATTGTGATGATTGGAAGACTCATCTTAAAAGATTGAGAGCTTTGTTTCAGGTTTTGCGGAAGGCTGGCCTCGTGGTAAATCTGAAAAAGAGCGATTTCGCTCAGGCAAAGGTGATTTACCTCGGTCATGAGGTGGGCCTGGGTAAGGTCGCCCCTAAGAAGGCTAATGTGAAGGCGATGGCAGATTTTCCCGTACCTCTTAATAAAAGGGGCGTTAGGCGTTTCCTAGGCATGGTCGGATATTATCTTAAATTTATTTGCAATTTTTCTGACATAGCTAACCCTCTTATAAACCTGTTAAAGAAAGGTGTTAAATTTAACTGGTCTGCTGATTGTCAGGGGGCTTTCGAAAGACTGAAAGCCACCTTGATTAGTTACCCATTGTTACGCTCCCCAGATTTTAAATTGCCTTTCAGGTTAGGTACCGATGCCAGCAACTTGGGACTCGGTGCTGTTCTATTACAAGAGGATGACAAAGGAACGCTACACCCTGCTGCTTACTTCTCCAAGAAATTGTCGACAGCAGAAAGAAAATATTCTACAATAGAAAAGGAGGCATTGTGTCTAATAAAGGCATTGACCCATTTTGATGTTTATTTAAATAATTCTAAGTATCCTATTGTAGTTTATACTGACCACAACCCCTTAGTCTTTATCCAACGTTTCAAAGATAAAAATATGCGAATTCTTAGGTGGAGTTTGACTCTCCAAGAGTATGATCTCGAGATACGGCATATACCAGGCAGGGATAATGTAATTCCCGACGTTTTGTCTAGGACCTTTACAATAGAATGAATTGCCTGCAATAATAATCATTCTTTATTTTTTTTCTAGGTTTCCACTTTTGTTTCTTACTATGTAAAGTAATTTTATTTGAATTTTTGGAAAAAAAATGTTCTTTTAGAATTTTTTTTTTCTCTGGTGGGGAGGTGTAATGGAATTAACGTATTTAATTTATTTTTGTATATTTGCTGTGCATTTGATTTTCACACTTTAAAGTAAATTTTTGCATGTTTTTGTCCAGTTTTGTTTATATGTCTTTTGAAGGCTGGACTTGGGATGTTTTCCTCCCCTCAAAGGGTAGTTTTAGTTTTAAATTGGTACGTCACCCATGTAAGTGTTTTTATCTTTTCATGTTGATGATCTTTCGGCTGTTCATCGCCTATTTTGTTTTCGTCCCCGCTGGTGAGGTGGGGCCCTTTGGAGTGGAAAAACGACAGTTAGCGGCTCGGCTCCTTATAGAGAGGTTTTCAGCTCCCATATTTCCTGACGGCTTGTGGCAAGTTTCGAGAAATGTTCTGAAGACGTCCTCGATGTTTGTGCAGCTGGTGGCATCTTGGAGGTGTTCCTTGCCATCCCCTATGAACTGTATTTGTGCTGACGTCTCCTCAGTTCCTGTAAGGGGCCGTGTGATGCCCTTCCTAGCATTTCATACTTTTGGATGTGAGCTTCATCCATCGTTGCCCGTGCCCTCAGCCTGCTGAACCTCTGGAGTCGTCAAGGGGCCTCCCAGGGGCGGAGAAAAGGGTAAGATCCGAGACCCTGTGTGTTATGTTGTGACCAATCCAACCCATAGACGACTTATGTTGAGTGTCTCCTACTTGGTGGTATTGCTGACATTTACAGTTGGAGATAAAACTATGTGACGTGTTGCTGAGGGAATGGTATTTGTAGAAGAGTTAATTGATATTAGCTGGATGATGTTTATTTTCAGTTTTCACAATGTATGTTTATTGCCATTTAACTGTGTTAATCAATTAGGTTTAAGTATATTTTCTTACTTTGTCTCCTTCTATCAAAACGACCCATGCATATGTGGTTTCTATCTCTACCTAGTAACTTTTTCTTTTACTTTAGTGAGCTAGTTAGCAAGGCGAATGTGTCTTTGTGGAATTGTAATAACCAGTTTTTTTTTTTCCCTAAAGTTCAGTTTTCAAGGGATCTCTTTGTAATTTCAAGTTAATAATTGTAATAAATAATTTAAGTGTTTGTTTAGTCTCTGTATCCTTCTCTTTGAGGAAGTTCCTTGGATTGTTTTTGTTCTGGCACGGGTCCTACTCATTATCATAGTGGTAAGGGCTTTATGGTAGATAAAGAATCTGTGAACTCGTTACCATCTCTTAAGAGTTCATAACAGATATCTATGGGTATCTTAGGATACGTCCCTTATTATACACGATATCTTCGGATAGCCGTTTCCGGGGGTTGGAAGCCCGTGATACCTAATAGCAATTCTCTTGTAATATCAATCGCAGAATTATTATACGGTAGAGTAGAAGTTGCCAGAAGGAACTTTCCATCAGGACAACATGGCTATCTCACCCAAAAATAGATTTTTCCTACGTCAAAATGCCTTATATATATATATATATATATATATATATATATATATATATATATATATATATATATATATATATATATATATATATATATATATACACACACTCATATATATATATATATATATATATATATATATATATATATATATATATATATATATATATATATATATGTATATATATATATATATATATATATATATATATATATATATATATATATATATATATATATATATATATATATATATATATATACATATACACACACACATATATATATATATATATATATATATATATATATATATATATATATATATATATATATATATGTGTGTGTGTGTATATATATGTGTATATATATATATATATATATATATATATATATATATATATATATATATATATATATATATATATATATATATATATATATATATTAACATGGTGGAAGGGTTTGTATATTGCCATGATCAGCAAATGTGTACTAATTAGGGCCACCCATAATAGGTTGGTTAGCTGTGAGCAATCTACAATGGCCAACGTGACGATGAAAACTGCCCAACTTCCAGACTTACATTGACATGCCTGAGGTCTTTGTCCTGCAGTGGACTAGAAACAGCTGCATTTGTTGTTGTTGTTCTTGTTATTGTCTGTATATTGTTATATTTACGTTAAGTTTATGCATGTTGTATTGCAAAACTTGTGAAAAGGCTTATTTTATTTCATATATGTTGATGTAAAAATAAAACCATTCATTTCATTATATATATTAATGTGATTTATGACTGAAAAATTGATGTGTTCTGAAACAAGAGTTCTAGATACTCCTTCGGCGCCAGTGTGAAGATTCTAGAGTGAGTCCCTGGCATTCCATCATGTTGCGTAATTCTAGTCTTGGGTACTTCTCGTATGTCAGGAACAGTGGGGAGTAATAGTCTACTGTATATAAAGGACAGGTGACGAGCGAGAGGAGGCAGACTAGACTATTACACCACTGATATATGGAGACATTTTACAGCTATACTCACTGTGACTCTAAAATATAGCAACTACACGCAACAATTAGGTATTCTGAACATAAAGGAGTTGAGTAATCATCTGTTCAAAATCAGAAGCTGTGTTCCTACATATCAACCTTTAATATTTGATACTAAGCAATGTCATCTGCCCCTCGCAGCATAGAAGTTTGTGAAGCCAACTCAAGACCAACTTTGTAAGATTGTTGTTGCTGTTGTTGTATTGTAGCCAACATTTCCTGCTGGCACTGGACTTTTACTTGTTTGGCCTGTAGGTAAGCTGCAAAATTCAGAAGGTTGGTTTGTAGGAACTTATGTAAACTACTAATTAGTTTCGGTGTGCCGTGATTTCAGTAGATCTAATATGATACTGTAAATAGTCACGTTAAATTTCAAATGTAGTTATATTTTATATTTGCTGGCTCTCATTTTCCTTTGCTGTTACCGATTTGCTATTGTTTGGTAGATTTGTATAATCCACATCGCGTACGATAGTTGAACATAACAATTTATATATATATATATATATATATATATATATATATATATATATATATATATATATATATATATATATATATATATATATATATATATATATATATATATATATATATGCTTATGAAGCTTGTCTAGTATAAAAGTAAATATTTTATTCATGTAATTAATTTTTGTATTTAAGAGATGCATAGTCACCTTGTAAGGTGGGTTCCACTTATGTAGGTTTAAGTAAATGTATGTAAATTACATAAGGCTTTTGTCATTCCTTTAGTTGTAAATTTACGTTAGTTTAAAGAATTAACTTTTTATTTGACGTAGTTTTGTTACAAAGTCTTATGTAAGCTTTAGGTATGCTATATGACACACAATGTATAAGAACGAGAGATTACGCCAATTTTATGTTTCTGAGTTGTTAGAAAGTGCATGAAAATTCTCGAATTATATTTACTCTTTTTTTATTGTCCTGAGAGGTAGGTGGGCGGAGTTACCGGAGAGAGGGTTACCTCGCAAGCAAGGTTAGTACCCCTTCTTCAATTTACTACCTTGGCAGCCTTATGCCGCTAGAGCTATGGCCCCCACCACTACAATAATGATCTGTTATAATTTTCTAGAGTAATTAACTCAATATATATAGACCATATAAATTCATAAGCAGCAAAAGAGACCCAGCATACCTTTTTGAAAGAGCCAACATCTGCCTGCCCTCTCTCCTCTCCAGTATGTCTCCTGTCAAACGTGAATAAGTGCTTTTTATCCAACGTATATTGTGTATAGTGTTGTTTAAACGTTGGTGGAATTATTGGATGTGAATTCAAGTGTAGTGTGTTAATGTAAGTACATTTAACATAAATTTTTGTAACTGCGCATTAAAAATTTTTGCTCAACCGTTCTGTAACCTTGTGTGAACCAAAAGACGTAAGTGTAACAGTTACATGTATATAAATTTCATCATTGTAGGATCATTAGAGTATTAAAATGTTAACTCTTTTCATTAATTATCAAAATTAAATATTTTTGTAAATTAATTTCTAGTGAAACAAGTAATTGTATATATATTTTTTGGTAGAGTTTCATTTCTTTTGTTTTAATCTAGGGTTTAATTCAGGTTTAATATTTTGAGTGAGTTATTGTTTGTTGTTAATTCTTGTGAATTGCTGTTGACTTTTTATAGAATATATTTATTTTGTAAGGTGTGTATTATTTCGATTACTAGTATTTTTTCTCCGTGCTTTGCTTGTATTCCATGACCAAGTACTGAAGTAAGAGATTGGTTTTGAAGAGTTCACATAACTAATCACCTAGTTTTTGTTTTGAGGAACGTAAGAGATCTTTGGATATTCAGTGTTCATATACTTTGCCATCTGGGGGTTGAGTAATATTCTCAGAACTCGTGCTAATTTTCAACTGTAACAGATTTATGTAGAATTAAAGCAACAGACTTTTGGAGCTCCAGAATTCGCGTAATTCGTCAGCCGTAATATATGTTTTTGGTTCCCAGGCCATTGGGATCGAGCGAGTCTGTGCTAAATATTGGTGATAATAGGGCCGTGTTTTGATTAAAGGTTTTAACAGTTAGTGTTGATAGGATTCAGTCTTGTTAGGATAAATTATTTGGAGAGGTATGATTTTTTGTAAAGTACAAGATGGCACAACTATATGTACAAGAGTTTTGGAAAACCCAATTGTTCAGGAATTCTGACAAGCTAATGTAACTATAACTTAGTGGCTCTCTATTTTAATGGCATGTGGCGGCCATGCAACGAGTGGAATGATTAAAGCTCAAATCAAGTGTCTAGCCTGAGAAGCGTTGATAAACTCGGGAAAGTTGTCAGAAGATATTGTAGCAGATCGCAAACATTTTGAGAATGCTGAAGAAGAATTTTTCGCGAAGCAATTATCACTTGGCCTGGGGACTCAAGAACTGAAAGCAGAAAGGAACGTAGAGGCCGAGATTCGATGAATTACAGCAAAAGAGAATTTGATTAAGTAGAAAATGATGGTAGAACGGGAAGAAGAGAGAGAGAGAGAGAGAGAGAGAGAGAGAGAGAGAGAGAGAGAGAGAGAGAGAGAGAGAGAGAGAGAGAGAGAGAGAGAGAGAGAGAAATTTTAAGATGGGAAGAAAGATAGAGAGAAGAGGCAAGACGGGAAGAAAGAGAGAGAGAAGAGGTCAGAGAAATTGCAAAACATGCGAGGGAAATGGCAACAAGATTAGGAGAAAGAGAGAGAAAAGGGAGAACGGAGAGAAAAAGAGAGAGAAGAGGCGAGAGAAATTGAACGACATGCGAGGGAATTGGAGCTGTTGAATGCTCGTTCAAGGTCGGCAACGCAGGCAGAGATGACCCCTGCTTTGCACGATCCCATCTTTAATGTGAAGAACGCACAGAGGTTAATTCCAAAATTTACAGGAGAATCTCCCGACGAATTCTTCAATCATTTTGAAACTGTCTCGTTGACGATGGAATGGCCAGAAGATGAATTGTCTGTGTTATTGCAGAGTGTCCTCATTGGAAAAGGAAGCAGTCTCTGGACCCGAGGAAGGAGTATCAAGAAGTTAAAAGGACCGTGCTGCAAGTGTATCAGATGACCCCTGAATATTATAATGAAAGATTCCGAAGTTCACGGAAGGACGAGATTACGATTATAAGGTACGACGATGTTTTAAGAGATGAATAGAGGCTGCCAAAGTGAGGAAGATGGCTAATTTAGAAGAATTAATAGTGCTGGAACAATATTTATGAAGAATTCCTGAACATATTCGAATGTACTAGAGAGAGATATGTGAGGGGTGAAGGAACTTGAAAAAACAACTTCGCTGAGCGAAGATTATATCAGTTGTAAACCCTCCTTATGTAAGAAGCTTCAACCGTCATTGCGACCAAGTGACAAGTATTCGCCGAACCATGGAAACAATTTCAGTAATAACTATGTGAACAACTTCAATAGTTACAGTGGAAGTTCCACTGGTACTGTTCCAAAGCAGAATGCGATAATACCACAGCAAGAACTATCGAATCGTCCTTCTTCAGGTATTGTGAAAGATGTGCAGAAGGTTATTATGGTCTGTTATAAGTGTGGCAAGAGGGGCTATATCAGTGAAGAATGTTGGTCGATAATTCAATTTCACAGAATGCGAGGACGAAGAAACAAACGGGAAAGGACAACATGGAAAATAAACCAGCTAATGTTTACACGATGAACAGGGCAATCCCAAACAGCATGGATGCCTTTAAACCATATATCTATGAAGGTATGTTAGCCATTCTAGATGGGAGTGAGCTGCTCCTGGTCAAAATATTGCGTGACACCATTTGTAACCATAGTGTAGTGACACGAGGTGTACACCCGTTGGTAGAACAGTCTCTCACAGGAGATTCGGTCCTTTTGAGGGGAATAGGAGGTGAGGAGGGTATCCCTATTTTCCATTCCTTCTCACCAACAAGTTTCAAGGACCATTCCGGATTTTGGAGAAGGTCAGTAACCTGACCTGCGTTATCGAAATACCAGGAAGAAGGAAAAGTCAAAGGAAAGCCTCATCCCCCCCAACGAGGAAGCAATTAAAACAATTTTCAGGGATGGCAGGATTCTAGCGACGCTTTTGCTCGAACCTTTTGGCTGTAGTCGCTCTCTTGACGGATTTGACTAGCCCTAAGAAAAAAATTTGTATGGACCAGCGAGTGCCAGGAATCCTTCGACAGGATAAAGGCCATATCAACTTCGAAACTAATACTGAGAGCACCTGATTTCAACAAGAAATTCTTTATCCAAGTGGATGTGTCAGATAATGGGATTAGAGCTTTCTTATTGCAAGAAGATAAGGAAGGATTTCTTCACCTTGTCTGTTTTATGTCGTTGAATCTGAAAAAAGCATCCAGGAACCTACTCAACAGTTGAAAGGAATTGCTAGCGCTAATCACAGCCATAAGAAAGTTTGAAATTCATTTGAATAGACCATAGAAAGAAGAAATTACAGTTTAATTGGATCACTTTTGTTAATAAATTGAAGAATAATAATCAAAGGTTAACTAGGTGGTCATTATGTTTGCAACCATATCATATTAATGTAAAGCATATATCAGGTAAAGATAACGTGGTTGTGGATTATTCATCTAGGGCTGAATAAATCATCTTTTTTGGGGGAGCTATCTTACGAGGCTGGTCGTTAATAACATAAGAGTAGATATTTCATTCATGTATTTCATTTTTGTATTTAAGGGAGCCGGCCTGAATGCCAATATAAGGGGGTATAGGAAGAAAAACACAAAATCCTGAAAAAATTCACTGATCTTCGTATGGCAATGGAGAATGCGTATACGGAATATTTTGTCAAAATTCCTCTTACTTTCATAGTTACAGGGTAATTAGTAAGTAACTCAATTAACCATAAACTTTGTTCCCTACAAGAAAATGCAGTATTTCTTCTGTTATCGTAAATTTTGATAATTATTAAATTTTAATGCAAAAGAAACTATGAACAATGACATCTGTATAACTTCCACGAGTCTCAGATGACATAGTATTACATCCTTCGTCCTTCAGTCTTCTTACCACAAACCTCTGCGAGAGTACATGCCTGAATTTGACCTCTGACATTCACTAATTTTTACGTTTGTTTTTCTCGTTTTCATCAAGAATTTTACCATTTCAAAGAGGCTCAACATCTTGCTAACATAAGGAAGAAGTAAATTCACTCTATTAAGCGTTCGGATGAGGGTTATATCGGTAGTGCAGAGAGAGAGAGAGAGAGAGAGAGAGAGAGAGAGAGAGAGAGAGAGAGAGAGAGAGAGAGAGAGAATTTTTGGATGGTGAAGTGACAGCCTTGCCTGAGACAAGCAAAAGAAGCAAGATATTGAGCAATAGGATCTTTGTTTATGAGTAAATTATGATGAATAACTTTGTTTTCGTTTACCAATATCCAAAAAAGAACATAAAATTCATAATAATCAGGATTTATTAATATTGTCTTTGTAAAAATACAAAGATAAACTGTGTGCTGTATGACACACGAGGTATGAGCATGAGAGATTACGTCATTTTTATGATTCCACGTGGTTAGAAAGTGAATGAAAATTCTCGAATTAGATTTACTCTATTTTTTATTGTAACGAGAGGTAGGTGGGCGGAGTTTGCGAAGAGAGGGTTACCTCGCAAGCAAGGTTAGTACCCCTTCTTCAATTTACTATGTTGGCAACCTTATACCGCTAGAGCCATGCCCCTATGCTACGATAATGATCTATCAGAATTTTCTAGAAAAAATTAAGTCAATACACATACACCCTAGGAATGCATAAGCAGCAGAAGAGACCCACCCTCTCGCTTTGAAAGAGCCAACGTCCGCCTGCCCTCTCTCCTCTCAAATGTGTGTCCTCTCAAATGTGAATAAGTTATTTCTATCCATCATATATTGTGTTGTTCAAACAAGTTAATTCACGTGTAGTGTGTTAATGTAAGTACATTTAACATAAATTTTGTAACTGGCCCTGACAGATTTAGGTTAAGGGGGCCGTCCACTATATCCTGCATTTTTTTTAATGATTCAAAATACACAATTTCTATATGTTTTAGACATATATAATACCTTCATCAAACACTTTCTGATTTATTAGCAAAAATCATGATTTTTAAAAATATCTTAGGTACATTTTTTTCTACTAATATGACACAAATTGTATTGAAAATCATACCATCAAAACTTCTTTATAAATCGAATAATTCTGTGTGACAGATTTTCGATTTTCCTTTTTCTTTTTTTTTAGTGATTTTTTCTCAATGTTATTCGTCTAGGTGTAGAATAATCATGAAAAAAAAAGAAAAAGTAAAATAAAAATTCTGTTACACAAAATTATAGGATTTTTTCCTCTTTTCAATGATATCTTTTTCTCTAAAATCAAACAATAAATAAGTGAGAAAAATATACCTAAGTGTGAATAAGTTTGTTTTTGAGTTATGAGCTCCCAAAGATTTTCTATAAATTTTCGCTTTTTTTCTTAGAAAATTCAGATAGCATTATTATGATAACCTTACTTTGCACTTTTATTGTTTATTCCTACATGAAGGCTCCCTAAACAAGGTATTTAAACCCTATGTTTACTAATACACTTGGTGTAAGGATGTCATGAGTTGCCAGAGGCCTCTCATTGTTGCCAGAGTTTTAATTAGAATGTTTCAGCTTTGTACTCTTTTTCATGTTTTCCCTCTCTTTTTGGTTCATTTTTGTTGCTCTCTGCTCTGCCTCTCATTGTTGCCAGAGTTTTAATTAGAATGTTTTGGCTTTGTACTCTTTTTCATGTTTCCCTTTCTTTTTGGTTCATTTTGTTGCTTTCTGCTTACTTCTTGTTCTTTCTTTGACCTTAGGTAACATTGGCCTTGCTACAAAGTTCCCAAGGACGTTGTGAAAACACAATGTACATACGAACTGCAAGTAAACAAACACACATGCATCATAATTTCTGTACGTCTTTGGAAACTTGGGCTGTTCCTCTCATAGATGGTAGTTAGCCTTCACCTACCCTTTACCAATGACTTCCATCTCTTCCAGATGTACAAGATTTGGAAATATAGGTGAAAAAATCGCTATATAAATGCTAAAATAAACACGCAAAGACTATTCTGACGAACTCAGTCATGCAGACGATGCAGTAAAGATGTCGCCATCATTTAAAGACTATTTTATCATCATTATTTTTTAAAATTATTAGCTGAAACTTCTCGAGAGCATGTACGATATGTTTCTGCATACACAGAAACAATAAAATGATTTTCGATTTTTTAAAGTTGTTATGTCAAACACCATAGCAAATGGTTACATGTATGTAAATTTCATTATAGTATGTTCATTAGAGTGTTAAAGTGTTTGTTTACTCTTTTCATTAATTCATTCATTCATTCATTCATGTAGATTGCCATGCCTATAGCATGACACAGGCTCTTGTCGTATGACAACCCGTACGATCATTAATTATCAAAATTGAATATTTATGTAGATTAATTTCCAGTAAAACAGATGATTGTATAAATATTTATCAACAGAGTATAATTTTTTCTTTTTTTATCCTAGTCAAAGGTTTAGTTCACGTTTAATATTTTGAATGATTTACTTTTTTGTTGTTAATTTTTGTGAATTACTGTTAAATTTTTATAAAGTGTGTATTATCTCAATCACCAGTACTTTTTCTCAGTGCTTTGCTCGTATTCCCTGACTAGGAACCGAAGTAAGAGGTTGGTTTAGAATAGTTCGCATAACAAATCACCTAATTTTTTTTAGCAACGTAAGAGATCTTTGGATATTTAATGTTCATATATAACGCCATCTGGGAGTTCCGTAATATTCTCAAAGCTCAGGTTGTTTTCTAGTGTAACAGATTTATGTAGAATTAAAGCAAGTGAGTTTTGGAGCTCGGGAATTTGCATATGTATATATATATATATATATATATATATATATATATATATATATATATATATATATATATATATATATATATATATATATATAATTTATATATATATATATATATATATATATATATATATATATATATATAAATATGTTACGCTCAATGTTAATAATTGCCTAATGTGTATTTTAAGCAAACAGTTTGCCTAATATTTATATTGTGTAAAATGCGTGCCTAATCTGCACATTAAGCAAGACTTTCAGATTAGGCAACCATATTTTGCCTGAATTGAATAGTGTTACGCTGTCCTGTGTGTTGGGGGAAGCGTGTGTGGGGAGTGCGTGTACTGTGTGAATACGTGGACTGTGAGTGCGTGGGAGTGTTTGTCGTGAAGATCTTGAGACATTTGTAGAGAACGAAGAGGGCCACGAAGATGCAGTGACGGGAGTAACAGCACAGGTGGAGAGTGACAAAGATGCAGTGACAGGAGCAACAGCAGAGGTGGAGAGTGACGAAGATGCAGTGACAGGAGCGACAGCAGAGACACAAAGTGGGTGTTTCCAGGAAATCCGAGATGCAGCTGATGCAGGACAATCCAAAGCAGCAGTTCGGATGACACGTCGTAGCAATCAATTAGTTCGACGATTAGAAGTTGGGCAGTGCGCTACATTGAGAGTTCCAGACGTTGATCGCGGCCTGACTAATCCGAAGAATCTTCTTGTGGTCGTCATGAAAGCAGAAGATGGGCTGTATACTGTAGGTTGCCGTGAGGGAGTTCTTGGATCCAAATACACAGCAGCTGATCTAAGTCCTATAGATTAGGTTTTGATTAAAGCAAATGATGTTCCTGATATTCGTCTCACTTCGAGAACAGCAACAGCAAAGGATACTGGAGGACAAGGGTTTGTAAAGTGTCAATGTAGGACGCAGTGTTCGTCAGGACGATGCAGCTGCCGCAAGAAAGAAATGAAATGCAACTCTGGCTGTCACCCAGGCAGAGCGTGCAAAAATTAAGTGTTGTCAGTGTCACTGTGAATAACAGTTTTGTTTTTATTTATTTGTGTTTACTTCATTTTGTGTAGCTATTATAAAATTTTGTCTGGAATAAAGTTCATGTTACTATCAGTTTGTATCAGTGTCTCTTTGTCCTCCTTCCGCCTATTCATATTCACATTAGACAAAGTTGTGGGACATATTCACATTCCGCAAAATGGGATTGCATAGTATGTGCAATATGCAATTTTACGAGTTTTTCTGCCTAATATGTACACTGGGCAAACCATTTTGCCCAGTGTTCACATTGGGCAAAAATATGCCTAATATACACATTAGGCAACTATTAACATTGAGCGTAACATGTATATATATTTATGTATATATATATATATATATATATATATATATATATATATATATATATATATATATATATATATATATATATATATATATATATATATATATATATATATATATATATATATATATACACGTTTGTGTGCGTATGTACAGTTGGCAGCAAAAGAATGTTGCCATCCCCGTTTCTATATATTTATATATATATATATATATATATATATATATATATATATATATATATATATATATATATATATATATATATATATATATATATATATATATATATATGTGTGTGTGTGTGTGTGTGTGTGTGTGTGTGTATCTACAGTTGGCGGCAAAACGAGTTGCGGGAGAAATGAGTGGGTAAAGTTATCAGCGGACATGGGGTTTAGGGAAACAACGATTAGTGATGAGCAAAGTACCAGTTTTTTATTTCTTAACAAAATTTCTTATCTTTGCTCAAAATCATAATTAAATTACATTTTGATATTCTATATTTTCATAACCTGGAGGATATAATCAAAGTACTAAAAACGTGAAATGATTTAATAATAGAATCTTTAAACCCTAACAAATTCTATGCTAATAAATGATAAACCTGCCCAATTGTCTGATATGCATTATCAGTATCTAAAAATTCGATATGATAATTACAGAAGTTGAAATTACTACGCTTGGTCATGATTTCTATATTCTATTTAATTTCTTGGCAAATCCTCTGAAAACGTCTTTGTTCCTGATCAATTTTTTCCTAGGATAATTCACTCAGGATATGCCTCGTTTAATGTTCTTATACAATGGCAAAAACTTATCTTTTTAGACATTTTTATATTTGATTATTATATTCATGAATTCTGTTATTAAATAGTTTTTCTTCAATTAACACTTATATAATAATAATAATTTATGAGAAATAGATTCTATAAGCGATTTTTTTTTTTTCATGAAAAACTTGCAATAATAGTTTTCATTCCTATTACCATCATATTTTTCAAATGGATTACACAATGAACAGATCTAGGCATTTTTCCATCTTTTATTTAACAAATAGAGTTAAGAAATACTTATACCTAAAACTTACGACGTATGTCAGCTTCCAGCATAAATAGTCATAAATTT
Organism: Palaemon carinicauda; assembly: GCF_036898095.1. Lineage (NCBI taxonomy): Eukaryota > Metazoa > Arthropoda > Malacostraca > Decapoda > Palaemonidae > Palaemon > Palaemon carinicauda. The sequence goes on along the minus strand of NC_090745.1, from coordinate 47,696,612 downwards.
CAGATTAATTTCACAATTTCCAAATAATGCGAAATATATGTTTAGTTTAAGTTTAGTGATTAACTATATCTTGATCTAATGTATTCCAATCACCGGTGTTTAAATCAGTATTTGCTAGTATCCTGTTAGAGAATCGTAGTAAGAGTATGTTTAAATACATATTAAGAATATTTACTGTGTTGTTTTAAGTGCACTTAAGAGACCTTTGGATATTCAGTGTTTTTTATATTGCTGTCTGGGAGTTATTTAAGTATCTCAGAGTTCAGGTATCAATATTTCCAAGTGTAACAGATTTAATGTAAAAATAAACAGGCGAGTTTGGAATTCGAGAGGTTGTTTAGCGTGCCAGCCTTAATATATATAATATCATATGTTTGGTTCCCAGACATGGGACCATCGTATAAGATATATATATATATATATATATATATATATATATATATATATATATATATATATATATATATATATATATATATATATAAATATCTATCTATCTATCTATCTATCTATCTATCTATCTATATATATATATATATATATATATATATATATATATATATGTAAATATATATATATATATATATATATATATATATATATATATATATATATATATATATATATATATATATATATATATATATATATATATATATATATATTTATTTATTTATATATATATATATATATATATATATATATATATATATATATATATATATATATATATATATATATATATATATATATATATACATACAATCAGCGGTAAAAGAAATGTCGCCACCCCAGTTTCACAGATCATCTGTGAACATCTTCGTTCTAGATAATTTTTTTTTAAGTTACATCAACCAGGATAATTATTCTTAACATTCTTATACAATGGCAAAAACTTGAAAAGACATCTTTATATTGGACTATCGTCTTCTTGATTTGCGTTATTATCTTTTCTTTAATTGACACTTATATGATGATAATTCATGAGAAATAAACTCTATAAGTGGTTTGCTCCGTGGAAGCTTGTACTCACAGTTATCATCCCTATTATCATAATTTTTTCAAATGTTATAGATACCAGAGAATTGACAGAAACATTGTACGGGTTAGATAATGAACTGATCTAGGCATTTTTCTATCTTTTATTCAACAAATCAGGTTAAGAAATACTTATACATAAAACTTATGACGTATGTCAAGTTTCAAAATAACTATTTTCATAAATGTGAAATTAATGTCACAATTTTCAAAACAATGTGATATATAGCCTATGTTTAGTTTTTAAGTTTCGTTGATTAATTATATCTTTATCTAATGTTTAATGCTTGTTAAGTTGAAATAGCCATGACAATTAGTAGTGAATATCAAAATAAATTTAAGTAAAATAATTTGTTAGTCAAGTATGAAATGAATATATAAGAAGTAAAATGTTAATAAAAACGCCGTTTATAGCAAGATGTGGATCGACCTCCAGCATCAATAACTATCAAGACGTCCAGATGTAGTAAAAACCAGATTTTGGTATACATCCGGGTCACCTTAAATAGACACATACCTGAAAAGACTTTCATTTTGAGGGCTCAGCAGGTGCGTTGTTCACCCACGTCTCAGTCACAAACTATAATTGCTAGTAAGTTCTTTATGGGATTAAGGGCAAACCCCTTTACTGGTCAACTATAACGTCCATTTCTGGTGACGATTTAACCACTCTCTCACCTCTGGACTCTTATGTATCAGGTTATTTTCATGCACCAGAACAATACGGAGTGGATTAGGAATAGCTATAACTCACACTGTAAGCAAAAAAAAAAAAAAAAAAAAAAAAAAAACTGAATCCAATACTTTTATATAATCACTACTTGTGAATCTTCCTGACAATTTGACAAGCTCTCCAGGCAGCCCCTCAGCCCACATCCAACCCAAGAAATTGACATGACTCTTCCAGTCTTTCTTCTTTATTTAATATTTTTTGCTTCATAACGGGTGATGCCCATCTCCAACAGTGTCTTACTCGTGCTTATACAGAAATGAAATATTTTTTCATGAGTTAAAATTAAATTTTTCGAAAATTTTTGATTATAGGGGGTATATAACAAAACATATCCTAGGCGACATTTTTCTTGCTGTTGCGTTAGAGTTTCCTTGTCAGCAGGGATATAGCAATAGAAATGAGCTTCATGGAAGCTTCATCTTAAGGTTCTTGGGTGGAAACAAAATTTATTGTAGGAAAGGCAATTTCTCGTTTAGGAAATGGCCTAATACAAAACATTAAGAGTATAGGATAAATAATAACATTTAGGTGTTTTTAAGATTAGAAAATAAAGTTTCTGGGAAAACTAGATCTATGTTATTGGATGAAATTATCTAAAACAATCATTATGCGTGGATTTTCTGATATATATATATATATATATATATATATATATATATATATATATATATATATATATATATATATACATATATATATATATATATATATATATATATATATATATATATATATATATATATATATATATATATATTTATTTATATTTATAT